>NC_045623.1:35628291-35928291 GCF_009829155.1 Mustela erminea
TGGAAAAAACAACAACAACAGCAACAACAACAAAAAAAAACAAAGCAAAACTCAGGCTTTCAGCAAATTAAAAAAATTTCCCCCTAGTAAAACACAGAACAACAAATATTGCAAAATCTACTGTGTGCTAATAGAATGTTTGTTGCCGTTAGTAATTTATGGGCACTTTCCCCCCCTCTATCGATCACATCTTAAAAAGTAAACTGCATTAACATTTTAGACTATAATGGCCCAGAAAACGTTGGATTTTTGTCACTACTAAAACACTGTTACCGCGCCTACTTTCCTTAGGCAGTGCCGAAAACAGGATACTTCTTTTTGAATGAAAGGCTGTCCGCACCGCTTATGTTTACACAGGTACTCCATGATGCCCTGAAGGAGCAGGCTAAAGAATGGTGCTGGGGACAGGACACACTGTTTTTAAGACTATAAAGAACACATGTATGACATTGCGGGGAGAGAAAAAGTGGGGGAGGGAGAAGATGGAGAATGGAGGGTCCCTTACTCAATGAGGTAACTGATAGCCGGAAGACTACAGAGCCTTTGGGGAGCGTGACGCAGTCCTTGAGCTCCAAGAGTTAAGCCCCGGTGGCTGCCTGCTCTGTAGCACCATCTGCTGGTCAGTCTGTGGTCTCTGTCAGTCTGGGTGGAGAAGTGGCCGGTTCTGCTCAGGACAAAGGTCATCACTGATTGCAGTTTGAACAACCAGCTTGTGAGCTGCGTTTTTCACTGAGCAGGGGGACGGGTGAACTGTAGTGATTTCACAGAAGGCTAAATCGAAAGGGACCGGGCTGTAGAATGTTAGTCACAGCATGGTTTTTGTTTTTTTTGTTTTTTAAGACTTTGGTTTATTTGCCACAGAGAGAGATCACACGTAGGCAAACAGGCAGGCAGAGAGAGAGGATGAAGAAGGCCCCCTGCTGAGCAGAGAGTCCAATGTGGGGCTCCATCCCAGGACCCTAGGATCATGACCTAAGCCAAAGGCAGTGACTTTAACTCACTGAGCCACCCAGGCGCCCCTCACAGCATGTTTTTTGAAGAAGAAAGCAAAGGGGAGTGAGAAGTGTAAGAATCCCGTGGATTTTTAGAACAAGACTGAACCATCTGCGCAAGGAAATTTATTCTCACCTTGATCCTTCAACATCTTGTGTATCTTCCATTCTATTAAATTAAGGCATTACTGAAATATGTTAAAAATTGAGCACCATCCATCATAGAGATTGAGTTAGAATATCTACATAATATTTACACATCTCAACAGGAAAAGTAATTTTTCTTTTCAGTAGTTATCATTTTTGAAAATCCAGGTTGACTTGTAAGCCACTCTCTGTCTCATCCCTTACTAAACATTTCCTTAGCTGATGCATTTCACTGATTTGATCTCACTGATATGGTAATAAAACCATTGGTCACTCAGACACACAGAGGCTGGTAGCCATGTGTTGAATCACCTGCTGTTAATTCAGATAGAGGTATACAGATGGGACTTGGGGACCCAAATGTGTTAATCTGAGAAATCCCTCGGCAATATCCCATGGATTATAATATTGCTGAAATATCCGGTATATTACTGCAAGTTAAATACTTCTAGAATTAATTATTAAAAGTGTATTTACCAAGGTTTAGTAACTATTTAATATGTGTTGCTTCCCAATGGGAGATTAGCCTATCTAAGGGCTGTGGAATCCTGGGGCCTTTGGAATTAACAAATGATAAGCACCTGATTAAAAATAAATTAAATGCTAGTTAAAGTATTTAGGGAGCTCATTTAAAGTGTTCATTAATACGGAGTTTCCCTGTCCCATCTTTATTTAGAATCACTAACTTTATATACTGGAGTAGGAAATAAGATGGCTACCAAGGAAGAATTGGGTGAATAAGCATATTTTTAAATTATTTTGTTCCTTGTGAGGGCTTTATTTAATTTTTTTTTTTAAGGAGATTTCTGTGTTTTTTTTTTTCTTCCTGCATGAAAACAGGTATCTTCATGCTACAGAAATTTGGAAGAACGTATTTGATAATAGGTTCACCATTTGTAGGCTGTTCTTACAGAATTCGCCTGCATTTTTTTTTTTTTTTCTGTTTTCCTCTTAGAATACATATGTAAGTGTCCCTGACGCTCTTTTCCAAGTTTTTTCTGGAGCTATAATTTCCATAGTTAATGCAAGAAAAAAAATTCATTCTCTCTTGTATAGCCCTTCATAGAAAAACATGTAAATCATAATTTATGACAAAATGGTCTGAATTTGTCTCTCATGTGTATTGAGTGATTGTTATTATTTAGCAGCCATTGTACTAGGCCCATTCACATACATTCTTCTTGAGGTCAATTTTCAAGGAATTGTCACACTTAAAAAGTTGTATGCATGCTCTACACAATGCCAGTCTGCTCAGGTTTAGAATCAGAAAAGTTCAAGAGCTCAGACCAATGCTGATCTTCCTTTATGGAGAGCTTTTGGAAGAAAACAGGATTATTTTGAAGCCAATTCAGAAAAACAATAGGAGTTTTACATCAAAACAGATCTAAAGAAACATTTATAGATGAAACTGTTTAAGTACTTAAATTATGTTTCCTGTGTTTGAAATCAGTGTCTTTGCATCTAAGCTTTTTTTTTTTTTTTCTTTTTGTCTTTTCCAAAGTAGAAATTCCTTGAGACTAGGGTCTTTATGCAATTAAAAGACATCCTGACTTTCAGTATATTATGCTTGATACAGACAAGTTAAAAGTAATGATGACTTCTGAGCTTGGAACTCATTCATATCGTTGTCTAAGAGCTGTGGGTCTGTAGGAAAGATCGGTTAAGAGGAAACTGAATAAGGGTTGGGGAGTTGGGGGAGTAGCATATGGGCGAGGATCTTGTGGAGAGAAGTGCAGCCTTTGATAACGAGGCACTGGTCCGTCCTTGTTGTTCATTGCAGCTTTCCAGCAGAGGATGTCTCTGAGCTGAAGGGCAGGTGTATGTCTTTAGATGTCTTGGAAGGACTAGATCACAAATTCAAGATAACTGTGAAGGTTCACACCTGTAAAAAAAATGTGGCAGGTTTACTAGATTTATTCAGAGAGGGCATTCTGACTGTTGACCCAAGTTTGGGTCAAAGAGGAAACAGTGATCCTAAATAGGACTTGGACTTTTGGGAACAGAAGTCTCTCTGGAACCACAGCCTAGATAGATAATGTGTCAGCAAACAGGAGAACCTGATCACAATACAGAGTTGGAGATTGACTTGTGTGGTTGTGGCTAAGAGCTGAAAGTCAATGATAATAATTGAGTCACTTTATCTTAAGGATCAGGGATAATCAACCTAAAAGACAAAAGGAGTTGCCGTCATCATTTATCAACCACATCTTGAAACCAGAGGACAGAACTGCTTAGGGTTCCGGCATTAGGCAACTCCAAGGAAAAATGTAGCATTTTCACAAATCCTGAAGATGCATGTATGTATAATGAATCTTCCACGGTTAATATGGGTGGATTGACCGTCATTGGGAGAGAGAATAAAATCAAGGGAAAATAGAGTGCACCTTGGCTGTGCTCATTGGCCATGACCAGTGGTCAGGCAGCAGATGTGGTCTTTATGTTACTAGCAAAGGCTTTGAAACCTCTCCTGGATCACCTCCCACTGTCGTGGCTCCCTGAGCGATGCTGATAACAACTAGCCAAGTGGCTGCTGCTGCTGCTGAAATTACCTCTTTGGTCTCACACAGAGCCATCCAGAGCCATCCTCAGTCCATGGAGGACAGCCAGCATGTGTGTAGAGATGGCAACTTAGAGGCTGAATGCATCGTTTTGCATGTGAGGCCTTCATTATTCCACGGGCGGCCTTTCGGTGGGAGGGATATCTGATGATATTTGATGCTGCTCGGCAGTGTTGGTAAATGCTGACCAGTTTCATCTTGATGGGGACTGTCAGAGGTTACTTTGTGAGCTGTTGAAGTGTCTTGGTTTATGACAGCTAAAGACCCTGGTACTGAGTACCTGGTTGTGGTCACTTATGTGTGCATTTATAATTATAAGGTTCAAGTCTAGAATTGTGGGAAAACCAACATGCTGGGTATGTGTCTGTAGTTTCTAAGACACAGTGAGACTCTTACCACAGTAGTGTCTAATTAAAACTCTTTCTGGTGCATTAGCCCCAGAGTCGATCCGTCCCTGATTCCTGAAGCTAGAAAGAACAAAACTGACTGTTTTCTAAAGTAGAGATGTTTGTTTTAAAACATTGGGGAGTGTGGAATTGGGCTCAGAGGGTAGGGCTCCTCACATCTCTTGGTTCTGTATACTGGCTTTTTGCTTAAGAGAGGGGAACCGAAAGTGGATGCTGAGTGAATACAGTCCAAAGCTGAGTAGATCCTCAGGAGGTGGGTCATTGAGTACTTCCTGTGGGCCAGGAACAGTACTAAGTTCTTGCATGCATGACCTAATTTATTTCTCCCCACCATCTTTGAAGGAGGTACTACTATTTCTGCATATTCTTCAGATGAATGAAGCTAATGCTGAGAGTGGTTAAAGAAATTGCCTAATGTAGTAAGTGGCAAAGCTGGTTTTTACTCTCTGGCCACCTGACCCATGGGCTCAGTTTCTTTACCTTGAATGTTTAGGTAATGAGAAGATTGGTGCCATAGGGAATTGAGGGCATTAGAGTTAAAAATGCATTATCAACTATACTTAAGACTTTCAGAAGGCATGAAGACTTGGGGCAGTAAAACACCACCCCTTTTCCCCAACTTAAGATAAAAAGCTTGCCCTCCATGATGGTATTGCTAATTCTTCTCTATGTGGTGGAATGTGACAATGAATTTAGTTGGTGCATTCCTTTACATGTTCTCTACATACATATTTATCCTTAAACAACGTACCTTGTTGTTTTGCACTACTTTGAATGAGGCTCTGTTATGAGTATTTCTTTGGAAGTTGGAAAGAAGGAGCCCAGAGAGAAACTGGAAATCATGGAGCCCATCTCCTCTGTGAATGTATCCTGCAATGGTAACCCGTTTTACGGGCTTTTGGTGCTTTCTCGGGATTGCATTCAAGGACTGAGCAATTTTACCAGCATATTTTCATGGAGAATGCTTCTGAACCACAAGTATGAAAGACAGATCTTGAAAGAGTTGCCCTTTCTTGTAACTGGGGGCGGAATCAAGTGTGCCCTCCCATCTGCACTGTGTGATTGTCAGAGTGGCTAATTTTCTTTGATTCTGAATTTTCTGGCATTTGGAAAATAGACCCCAAGAAGTTAAAATCCTCTTTGCTCGGTACTCCGTGGCAGCTGCCTGCCTGGTGGCTTCTGGTAGTTCCGTGAAACGTGTGGGCAGAGGAACAGAAGGGCTGAGGAAGGAAATAGAGTGACTGGAATAGCATTTGCCGGCAGAATGTTTGTAGCTGAAGGGGGGAGCATATCCAGAGGACACTGTTAGGAATATTTTAAAATCACAGGTGCACTTCTGCTCCCTGCAATTTAAAGACACATTGCAAGTGCAATTTGCAGAGTGGCTACATGGCTTCCTTGTTTCTAAGTTGGGGTTCTTGTGGGCCCTCCATAGGCAAAGCAGAGAAGAATTGTGTCTTCTTCTCCCAGGAGTGAATGAGTTTTAAAGCAGCTCTCTTTCTCCAGCACCCAGGATAGAGCCTGCTGGAATTTAAGAAACGTTTTTTGGGAAAGAAATGAATAAATAGAAATGACATGTTTTCCAACTTGAGGCTAACCCAGTTGTGGTTAACATTTTTACTTATGTCTGCTAGCCCCACTATACTTATCTAGTTCAGCTCGGAGGTGGGACATGTGCTAAAGATTACTTTACCCATAGGTGGGCTCTGAACATACTATCAAAAGGTGAAAGAAAAGACTTTTCTGTGCCCACCTTCCATTTATTTGCTGAATAAATTATTTGCTAAAATTCCACCTGAGATATTTTATTCTCGGAAATTAAAGGGAATCTCCTTTTGATGGTTCAAAGTTCTAAAATTATATATCCCATCAATAAACTTTTTTGAGTACTTACCCCAAAATATGCATATTTATCAACTTATAAATTATATATGTACTATGGCATGAATTATTAATACATAATAGAACCTGTGCAAACATTTTAACTGGAGGAGACAAAAGTGAAATAGAATATTTCATATAGTAATGGTGCAAAGTCCTTCGCTTTCACAAACATTATCCCCATGACTGTGATTGGTTATAATCAACCATTTTTTATCATCTTGGCTTAGTTACTGTCTGATGTAGTTTGATCCGGCTCTAAATTCAGCTTATTTTAAGATTTTGTTTTGATGTTTGTTACAGCTAGAGAGAATACTTCATCAAAGTACATAGGCCTTGTGGCTACATTTAATAATTTGTGATATTCAGTTTTTAGTTTTCATCCACCACCACACAGGCCTTTCTGCTGCTCCTTGGCAAGCAGATGTCCATCTTTCCTAATTCTAATCAGTTGTTTTTGCAAACTAATTCAAAGGTATACATTTTTATATTTTCAACAAATTGATTTAAATTCCTCTGCGAGTTTTGTTCTGGAGGATTTTTAAACAGCTTATTCTGTTTTCAAGTTGTTATTTTAAATAGGTTATTCTATTTTCAAATTGTTAAAAAGTATGAAGTATGAAGATATGGGAGCTTTTTATAGCTCTTTATAGGAGACAGACATATTGTTTTCAATAGTAAAGTCATATTAAAATGGAATTAATACTAAATACCAGTTTTTCTTTTGAGAGAAGCAGAGAGAGTAAGCATGGGAAGCCAAGGGGGAAGGACAGAGGGAGAGGGAGAGAGAGAATCTGAAGCAGGCTCCATGCTCAGTGTGGAGTCCAACGTGGGACTTGATCTCATAACCCTGAGGTCATGAACCTGAACCGAAATCAAGAGTTGGATGCTTAACTGACTGAGCCACCCAGGTGCTCCCCTAAATACTAATTTTTAAATGTTCTATGTTCCAAGTTTTAGTTTTAGTGTTTTTTTGTTTGTTTGTTTGTTTGTTTGTTTTAATACAGTATTTCTTGCTCACGAAGCATAAGTTAAACCTTACAGGCCAGATTAAGTATGTTTTCTTTCCCCCCAAAAGTCAGCATGTTCATACCCCTTGACATTTTTTGTAAACGAAAAGTGCAAAAGTATATATGAGTATCACAGGACTTTCTAGTTGTTGCTCGTGAGATAGCCAAACTCCATGTGGTCCAAAAGATTTTTACGGGCCTTTTCTATCTTATCTCAGAGAATTCTAAATATTTTACTGTATTTTAAAGGTTTTGTGGTTGTCACGGTTGTTTTTAATCCTGTAGGACTTCGACACTTTCATCTTCAACTCTTTTGCTGTAATGGCTTATTAATGATGCCAATGAAAAGGTTTCTGTACATAAATTTTTAAATCTTCTCACCTATTTTGTAAGGGCTTAGTTTAGTTGCAACCTCGTAACATAACACATGAATCTACTTACATCAGCCTAAGCAAACTGCACAGTAGCACAGTAAACTGAGCTATGTGACCTGCCCCTGTGGGCTTCTGTGTAGTAGGTTTCCTGTCCTTTTCTCAGGCTGCTTTGTGTACCTCTGGGACATATGACCATTTGAAAGGCAGACTTATGGGGGAACTAGAACAACTTATATTAAATATTAACAAACTTTTAAATTTTTTTACATAAAATACATATGAACAGAACTAATATTTTTCTCCCCTATGCAAGTATATTGCTATATGTATCCCAGATTAGCAGCTGCCTTTCAAACACTGATCCTGTTCTAATGTAGATCTTCTTGGGTGATGGAAGTACCTGAAAAAATTATTTCCCTCAGTATGAATTAAGTCAACTTTTTTAGAAATAGACTTCAGAAGGGTGGGAACATGAGTGAAGTGAATAGTCCTGGCCCTTGTGGTGATGGGTGGTTATTCTGAATTCAAGGCAAGATGGAGAAGATAATGTGCAAAACTGGAAAGCTAGGAGAATGAAACATAAATTCTGGGATTTTGAACCAGTAAGTTCCTTCTTCTTAGTTCTGTAACAACTCAAAATTGTAGCACAGGGCAAAGCAGACACCCCAGTTGCCCTCTCATCCCAGTTCAGAGAAAAGCTCTGTACCAGGCCCACCAGAAGGAAAGGTGTTGGGCCAGGACATAGCCCGCAGCCACAGCCAAGGCATTAGGTGATCTGAGCCCTAAGGATGATATTGTTCCATGGATGATTGGTTACCATCCTTGGATTATGTATGTAGTCTGGCATTCCTTATGAGGTCTGAAAGACCTCTAAGTGTTCAAATAGCTTTTCCAGACTATGCAAAAAGACTATGGGGGAGGTTGAGGTGGCTATTTAGTTTAACTGTATTACAGTAAGTTCCCACATGCCACTACTTTCAAAGACTTTCCCAGTTTTCTCATGAGAGCTACTGGGGTTGATGACTTTCTTCTTATTCTGTCTTGAGCCTGGCAGCACAAGTAGGGAATTTGTTCTTTTGACTATATTGATTGCTGGGCCATTAGGGTCATCATCTCACCTCTTTCCCCTGTTTTCCTCTTGTTTAACTCTCCCATCCCTCCCCATTGAAATGCTACAACCAGACCCAGGAAGTCACTACCAGTAGTTGACATCTTTATGGTATTCACCATCACAAATGATCACCATCAAATAACCTAATTAGATCATGGCTCCTTTATACTTGACGCTGAGAGGAATAAGATGGGCATTTTATAATATGACATTTTAGAGCATTTATGTCTTTCAACATCTATCTGTTCCCTGGAGAAAACATGTTCTCCCTTGCTGAGTAAAAATACATCTATTTTCTGTAAATCCTGAATGCCACATCAGCTTATGTTACACTCCATGAGATGAAAAAAACCCCTCAATGTAGCACATGGAAGATAAAGTCTCTACTCTGTTTGTGCTGAGTCTGATGCTGATGGATGAAAACTTATTAGAGGAATGTGCTCACCATGCTTGGAGACTTTGCTGTTAACAGTTTTCCATATCTCATTTTTCTGATATGAGTCTTATTTCAGAGAATGCAGATTAGATGATGAAAGACTGAGAAAAAATTCCACTGAAAAGAAAAAAAAAGGAAATCTCCCCCAAACGTGTATGCTTTTTAGATTGATAGAACTCATAGGTGAAGAGCAACCAGAGACCATACATTTTCAAGACCTCTTTCTCTACAGAATCCAAATAAGCACCTCCAATTCCAGTGGCTCTGCACCAGTAAAAGCAGTCCACGAGACATAGAAATAAATCCTAGAAAATATTGTTAGCTGGGGCATGGTCATTTTTGGTGAAAATTCTAGATTATGGAACTTTAAATATATACCCAGGGCTTTAAAATCTAATAGCATACCCAGGGCTTTAAAATCTAATAGCACTGTACCTGTGGAGAAGCCAGATGTTAGCACACTGAGTCATCAAGACTAGATAGTAGAACTCAGGAGAACATGGAAAAGACCTTCCTGGCCATGTGGAGACAAGCTTCCAGAAAGCACACATAAGGTGCTTCATCAGAGGGCTTCGCATTTCTCGTAGAACCTCATCCGGACCATTGTGTATAAAATAAGACACTTTACTAGAAACACCAAGGACGTACTGATAGATGAAGAACCGCGATGAGAAGGGAGAGATGAAAAAAATATTAAAGACCACCATAAATATGATAATTTAACATGACTTAATATAGGAAAAAAACTGGTCTCAGAAGGCATAATGCAATTATTTTCATGATGGTGATTTTGAATAAATAAGAATGGGTTAAATTATGACCAGTGCATTCTGTTTGATAAGGCAGATAATTGTGTAATGTATTTTTCCTAAATCCTTTCAGAAGGTTGTAATAGTAATTTGCCCGTGTTGAGCATTTATTGGGACAAACATTGATCTGAAGGCTTTTTTAAACATCATTTCATTAAATCCTCAGAGCATCATTATGAAGAGTTACTACTGTTATTCCCATCTTACAGATAAGGGAATTGAGGCAAAAGACATTAATGTACCCAGGCTAGGGGCAGAAAAGACTCAGCCTCAGCCACCATTATTTAACCACTGTGCCTTACCTCTCTAATTAAGATAAATAACTGTTGGTGCTTAAAGTCAAAATCTTAGTTGTCTTGAACTTTTTCTGGTATGGTTTCCTGTTGATGCAATATAAAAAAGACATTTATGCTTATATTTAAATAGTTTTAATTACAACTAAGTTCCAATTACGTTACCTAGTAAAAAGTTTTTCTTGAGACTTTAAGTGATAAGTAGGAATGTTTTCACAATTAAAACTTTGAGTATTTTCTGTAAGTGGAGGTTTACATACAGTGTGAAGGTAGCTTCAAGGTTGACAACTTGGCTGTCTAGATACCTAATGCTGAATTTTCCTAGAACTTCAGTTTTACAAAATCATTAAGATTTGTTTATGTTATTCCTTTTCTTTGCAAAAATATTTTTTTCTTAATGGACAGCACAAAAGTGGACTTTAGCTTTGCTCCTGTCAGAATTATCCAATTTCTAATTAGGGGAGCCTGATTTAATGAGATTTTCCTAAGTAGTTTGGATAAGCCTTGGATGACTGACTTTAAGTAAGTGATGTGGCTTTTTTTTTTTTTTTAAACAAGTTAATCATTTGTTGCTTTCATAATTGATCAGTCCAGCATTTCTCATAGAGCTGGGTAATTAGGCATTTGTTATAGACGCTGGGACTATGAGATGAGGGATGAGAAAGGGGAACCCAGAAGGGCTGAAATGAGCCCTGTGGTGCTCCACTCCTCTGCAGGCTGAGAGGGGGCAGGGCAGTTGCCTTGAGCAGCAGCAGCAGCAGCAGCAGCAGCAGAGACCTGCCTGGGACAGTGTTTATCACCAGGCCACCAGGTGAGGTGCCTGCTCACTACCTCTGCTAAATAGTGGAGCTTGTCCACACACTCGTGTGAGCAACTTGGTGAAGTCAGTTGCTAATACTAGATGCCAGTGTAGTTGCATTTCTCCACTGCCTTTTTTTTGTTTGTTTTTCTTTTTTGTACACGGGACCTTTGGAAATCACTGAAAACTAGGGAGGAGGAGACAGCCATCTGAGAATGTTATCGGCCATCATACTATTTTGAGGTCATGAACGGAAACTCAGAGTAGAATATCCTGGATATCTCTACAGTTTATCAGAATTGGTTAAGTACAATGAAACGCTTGGAAAGTTATCCGAGATCTGGGAAACAGAATGCCAATCTTACCTACCAAGGTGTTGGTTTAATGTTGTTTTAACCGGAGTATTCATTAGTCATTTTCACGAGCTTTAATAAAAAATATGGTCAGAAAGTGACTGTGCTTTGGATCTTCCCACTCTCTACACATCTATGGAGTGCACATATCCCAAAGGCAGTGCCTTTAGGGAGGGCCTGGTTTGGCAGGTTGGAGAATGTACTTTGAACAGGCGAAAGACAGCCTACCACAAACTGCAGTTCAGGCCTCACACGTCAAGACTCGTGCTCCCAGAACCCATTTCTTTTAATGAGTAATGAATTACCTCCCCTGTTTTCCTGAGCTTCAGCCCTTTTCCAAAGGGCTATGCAGAAAAGTGCACTGATGTGGAACAACCAGGTAAGATGAGACAGGCTGTTCAACCCATGTTATTAAAGAAATTGGTTCACCTTTTTGATTCTGTGTCATTGTAGTTTCAGCCATTCATTTGTTCAATAAGCAGTTTGGTATGTTCTGGGAAATAATGAATATTGATCATAAAATCGATCACTTATTAAGAAACAGACTAAGGGAAATTGTTTATCCAATCAATTGTAATTTTTGATTTGTTATTTATATTTTCCAATTTCATCCACCCCTCCCTGAGGCTCTCTTGCTCTCAGGAGCACCAAGGGAAAGGCATATAGACACTGGCTGGAACTTCTCAAAGAGTACAAAACCCAGTACATTCATTATAGATCACGTTGGCTGAAATGGCCCATAATAAAAGGGAATGTGATTGAGAACTGCAGACACATTGCCTCTTGCACCTGTGGCTATTGGGCTGAAACTTTTTATAGTAATATGATTTTTGCTAAAAAGGGTGTGTGCTTGCTGTTCATGATGTGTAAGCTAGCTGGGTCGTGCTTTGGAAGACAAAGTAGTTGCACACAATTAAAATGTTTATACAAGCCAACAAAGATTTTAAGCAAGCCTGGAAACAGAGGTTGGTTACTTGGAATATATATGATATTTGTTTTACTTGAAAGATTTCTGATTGTTGTTTTTAATGTTTTTGGTATAGTAGAAATAGGATGCATCACTCTAGAATTTTCTGAAGCTTTAGCAGGGAAAATGTGCCCAGTTGAGGCAGGTTTGAAAGAACGAAGTGATGTAATGTGTACCTGGATCTTCTAGAAGTAGAGAGAGTGGGGGAAGGCACATATATCATTCAAGATCCTGGGAAAAGGCATCATTGTCCTATTGTGCAAGATATTGATGCGTACTTTGATGAACCCTCTGGGAAAAGATTGAATGAGTCCTGCTATGAAGCAGCAGACCAGATCACCATTCTAGATGTTCTCGTTAAAATGAGGAGTGAATTGGGGCAACCTCAGAGCATATGTTTCTAGTTTCATTTTTCACTTATGTGGAAAACCAGGGCTTGAAACCAATGTATAAACTAATCTCATTCCTGGTAGAAGTGAGTCCAACTTTTTGCCCTTTTCCCATAGTGCATCTAAGGTAGAGAAAATGTAACTGTGTTCCCAAGAGGCTAATTAACTTTCTCTGGGATTTGTAAGCACCAGGTGAGTATATTGCTCATGCTCATACTTCATCTGAAATGTGATTTTGAATATCCCTCTCGCCGGCTGCAGACACTGATGAAAATTGCCTCTCTTTCTCGCTCTCCTTTTTTTCCCCCCTGTTTTCCAAGATTGGAGACCTTCATAGCCTGTGGTAGTGGGTCTCATTTCCAACTGAAGTTTCTGGTTTTGATGTCTAGTGCTTATTCTAATGGCTGCAGAAGCTGAAAATCCTTTGTTAAAGAACTAAACGAATTGTCAATTTTATTTTACTAGTTGGACATCCCACTTGGATTTATTTTTAGACTTGACTCGTCTTTTGTCTTTCACCTGCTTTTACCTATTCCCTTCAGAGTTTTCCTCTGTGAACTAGTCTTCAGTTTAGTTCATTCAGATGCATTCTTGTCATAAACCTGCGTTCACTACAGGAGCAAGGACTATCAATATGCAATGCAATAATCTTATGAGCATTGGATCACGATGAGTCCTTATGACCGTCTCTTCAGAATGATTTCTTTTATTAAACTATTTTGTCTTTTTATTTACTTTTTCCTCTCCTTTCTTTTAGCCTCCCTCTCACAAAACAAATCATCAGTTATCTCTTGCACGTCCAATAACTCAGTGCTCTCTGGATCTCTCCCTTTTGTCTACAAACCATGGCTTTTCCTCTCCTTATGACCCTGGAGTATCAGCCCACCCACTCTGCGCACCCTGCTTCTGCCCTTTGAGCCTCATTATCAAAAGTCTTAACTCTGCTGTTTTCTCATACTTCTCTTCATTCTCTGTGCTCTCTCCTTCATTCCATCTTACTACTCCAGCCCTACCCTGAATGCATCCTGTTTTGAGCCCTCACCCCTCCCTTGGACTCTAGTGCTATGTTTCTGATTCTTTATTTTCAGATTTTTTTAAACCCACAGTCATCCTCCCAGTCATCCTGGTTGTACTAGTACTTCTTTAACTGTATAAAGAAAATTTTCTTCACTAGGATTCTTCTTGGGGACAGCCCAGTTGATGCATGTTTGCAAGAAGTGCTTGGAAAAGTTCATCAAGATGGGTGGTGAGCACCTCACAGGGCTGCGTGGGTAGCAGTATGGCAGCTGAGCTCTTCTCTGAAGTGGACAGCTCCAGATGGGAGCTGAGCTCTGAGCTTTTCTAGGCATGGCCTTGGGGCGTTGACCTCTGCAATGTCTGGTGAAACAGCCAGGTCAGAACTGTGTTGCTTTGTGTCATAAAAGACCTGATACATTTTAAATTCTCAAGAGAAAAATTTGGAAGTGGGATATAGGTAATAACAAGGCTAGACGCAGTGTGGGAGCTTGAAGACAGAAAGGTAAAGAGAAATCTGATATAAATCTTGTGTCACATATGGGGTGAAAAAAACTTGGGAGAATTTATGTGTCTGTTTGGGGGTCTTGAAGCTATTGACTACCTTGCTGTGAAACGTAAGGAAAATCTCCACCTCTGTTTTCTTCATAACATATTCAGTGAAGACTCCATTATGCACTACTGGGTTTTGTTTTGTTTTATTTTGAGACTGAATTCTTTGGAGACCTTCAGTGAGTGCTGCGTGCTGAAGTTGGGTTGCAGAGGATTTATAAACGAGGCACTATTGAGGGTAAAATGATTGGAAATAGAGAACAGCTACTCAAACCTCACCCCACTCCCTGCTGTATGTCTTATTTGTTGTAGTTTCCTCCACTCCCTATTGTCTGAACACCACTCTGCCTCACTCAGTGACATTGGTTATATGCCTCTGAAGTGAGTTGAGTCTACACCCTCAGACATTAAGACTACAGGGATTGATGTTAGACTGACGTGAATTTGAATCTGGCTCAACTGCTGGCTCTCTGATCTTGGGCAAGCTCTGGGAGCAACCTGAGCCTTTGTTCTCTTTGTAGGTAAAATGAGAATAAAAATATTTCATTGTGAGGTTGTGATGATTATATAAAATTCTGTTAGCCCAGAGTAAGCCCTTAAAATGATAGTAATTAAATTTATGTCATTCCTCTACACCAAAACTTTCATAATTTCCTGTTATTTCCTAAGTAATGAAACCAAACTTATCCTTGCCTTTGAACCTTGATGCTTTGACCCTGATGTGTCTTTTCTAGTCCTACCTCTCTCTGTACTTCCATACACACAGTATCCATCAACTTATTTGCTGTCCTTCAAATGAGCCCCACTTATGCCTGTTTCTGTGGCCTTGGTCTTGCCTCTCCCATCCATTTATATGCTCTCATTCCAAATCTTCACCTTTCGTAAACCTACTCACCTTTCAAGACCTAGATGAAATATTCCCTCGTAAAGACTTCCTTCTTCCCTACAAGTGGAAGTCTCCCTACCCATTGTCAAAACCCACTGGTTATCTCAAGGCATAGATCACACCTGTCTCAGAATTTAGTTTCTTATTTCCTGGATTGTCATCTCTTTGACACATGGACCATGGAGTCATTATGATACCCAGCAGTCTGTAGTTCTCTTGTGTCATTCCCTAAAAGGGTTCCTGAGTGTCTGATATGTATGGGACTCCAGCCTTATACCTGGCACTCAGCACAGATATATTGGATATAGGAATATGTAGGTGAAAAAAATGTGTTAGTGGGTGGTTGGTAAGCCAGTGAAATTTGTGATGTCCTAACTCTTGATGCATTTTAGCAGTGGATCAGTTCAGTTACCTAAACACCATAGGTATTCTAGTTCTTAAAAACTATGGAAGGAGTTCTTTGGAAGCTTAAGTTCTTTTAACCCACTTTGGCATCTAATCTTTATTTTATTATGATTTTTGCTCTTAGCTGCTGTTTTTAGCTTACTTCTCTTACAAGTTCCCAAAGAACAGAACTCTAATGAGTCAAATTCTTGCTGTTTACTACCTTCATTCCAAATCTTTCTCTTTCTTCTTTTCTAACTGGCTCTCACCCTGGTTTAGTATTGGTCAGGTTCTCTCCACTCTCTACTGTTAGGTGGCAATTTTAATTTATTATTTCCTTAAAGAGGAAAGTTAGAACTCTCCAAAGACATGTACTTGTAAATGATGTACAAATCATATGTAGAGTCGTATATGTAACTCTTCAAAGCTTATTCTGTGTACTTGCTTTAAACAAATATTCCACTTTTCTCTTATCCCTCCAAGTTTCAATATCCCAAATAGAAGCTCCAGCACTGTTGAGCTGTGTCAGACTTCCTGGGCCATAAAGAAAGAGGAAAACCCCAGGGTCCATGGATGTTGTATGGTACAGATGCATGGACATAGGGACAGGCACTCACTCCAGCAGCTGAGCAGTAGGCTCATGGAGACCTGAAACATCATTTGGGAAACTATCCCAATGGGCCAGGAACAACACTGCCAGTATGCCATTCTTGGGTGGCAATTTTGAGTCATCTTTGCTGTTCCATCTGCTTTCACTTTCCTTTTTGTCCACTACATTTGTGAATGGCTTTTCTCCCTACTCTCATTTTCTGCATCTAACAGCTTCTAGGTCTGTACAGCTTCTAGTTCTTTCAGTTTTCATAGCTGCCCTTGTGTCTTTCAGCGTGCATGACATATTAATTACTCTTTATAGATCTTGCCATATGACACCTTCAAATCTCCCAAGGTGAAGATGTGATTGACTGGTGTTCAGTGTATAATGACCCCACTGGTTAGAATTTTGCGCAGTCACTGCATGGGCTTCCCTTACTCCTCAAGTGACTGACTCTGGAGCAGGGACTGATTCCTGGTATAGACTTTTAGAATAAGGATTTCAGGAATAGTAGTAGCCTCAATAGGAATAGCAGAGTAACCCATGAAAGAGGAGCTAACTCTGGCTTTATTCAGAAGATGGTAGGTCTAATAGGTCCTCTGGGTGAACAATTAATTCTTTACCACTTTTTGTTTAATTTAGAAAATATTTTACATTATTTATAGATTATGTCTATAAGACAAGATTTATTAGAGATTTTAATTCTCCTATGAAATTGTTCATCATGGTAGTAATATCTGATGATGTCTAGGATATCAAAGAATCATAACACTGAAAGTGGTCTCAAATCATCTGGTCCAGCAGCTCTCAAGTGTACTGATCTGAGGGCCTCTTTATAATCTTAAAAATTATTGAGGACCCCAAAGAGCTTTGGTTTATGTGAATCATATCTGTCATTATTTATTGTATTAGATATTAAACTCAAATGTTTATTAATTCATTTAAAATAATGTTAATAAATACATTGTCAGTGAAACATTTTTGTGAGAAACAGTACATTTTTATCAGTGAAAAGCGTGGCAGTGTTTTGCTTATTTTTGTAAATCTCTTTAAGACCTGGTTTAAAGGAAGATGGCTAGACTCTCATACCTGTTTCTATATTTAGTCTGTTGCAATATTACATATGTTAAAAGATACACTGAGGCACAGTAAAAGTTTCAAGAGTTTATTTGAGCTCAAATCAAGTCACGTTGGCCAACTCTAACCCAAAAGTGGTTAGGAGCACTCCTCTAACAGGAGCTGGGGGTACGGTGTTTAATAGGGAAGATGCAGAAGCAAAGAAATTACTCGATTAGCTATAGCTTCAGTAATGGCCTTATTTTGGAAAGCCCACTTAGTTCTTGGTGACTAGTTGTCCCTGTTGCCTTTTCTCAGATTCTGTGTATGGTCAATGGCTTAGGTTTTGATCACTTATGTCGGCTATCGAGGCATTAACACCATGTCAATCTCATGGCCTCCTCATGTGGCTTCTGGACAACTGCACTGAATACTTGTGAGCAAAGGAGAGTAAAATAGGCAGAAGACATCTGAGTATTACTATGAAAAGCTTTTTGATCTCTCAAACACCCTAAAAGGATTTCAGAGACCTCTAGGCTCCTTGGAGCCTGATTTTGAAAACGATGGAAGAATCTCATACAGGAGAAAACAAAGGCTCAGAGACTGGAAATGACTTGCCCAGGGGTGCACAGTAAGTCGATGGCAGAGCTGGGGTTAGGACTCAGCTATCCCATCTCTTCATTATATCAGGATCCAAGTCCCAAAGAAGCAACTTAGCCCATGTAGGAACCAAGGGATCTGATACAATGCCAGGTCTCCACCTATTTTCTACTCTGGAAACTTGGCTTCAGATAGTTAGCTAGGCTCTGGGAGTTGAAGAGGTGTGGTTACATACCACTAGAAGGGGGCACAGGCATTAGAACACAGAATCCAGGAGATCTCACCCTCTTGATAGCCTGTGCACACTACAGTTTCATTTGGAAGCCTTATGTACCAAAGGCTTATAACAGACAAACAGATCAGGACTTAAGAAGACCTGACTGGTTCACGCCAGTCCCTTCTCAGCATTTCTCAGGTTAGATCAGAGGGGGCAATTCCAGAAACCCCATTCTCCATTATTGCCTTTAATTTCCCCATGGTCCAAGACTAACATTGTCCTCTCCTTTGTTGTGCTCTTGGCAGAAAGCCATTCCCTCATGGTTAGACTTAATTGGAATCCAAGCCAAAGGGGGATGGGACAGGCTGCCAAGTTGTGCCACTTCCCTGAACCAGTTCTTTCGGGAATATCTGTGTTCAGTTGATATAATGATGTAATACAATGCTTATTGCATGGTGCAAAGTATTAAAGGAAGAATGCAGTTTAAAAATTCCTTAAAGTTAATTTTGAAGAAACAAAGTGCTTAATTTACTCAAATTTTCATTTGAACACATACATATATATGTATGTATATGTATATATGTGGATGTGCTTGTCTGTGTGTTTATATGTGTATATGTACACATATATACATACCCGTACATATATATTTCAACCTCAAGTTAAATGGTCTCTAAATTATTATGCTAATAAATACCATCTTAGAGAAGGTGCATGTGCTTTTAGAGAAGCCTCTGAAAAAACATCAAAATCAATCCGTTTTAAACTTAGAATTTAAGTCATGAGCTTGCTATGGACAGCCTCTAAGTATATGCATTTCAACACCTAAGAACTGTGACTATCTGAATAAATGATTAATTTTTAGAAGTTTTCAGATTTAAAAAATAAAATGCTATCTGTGTATCAAGTGGATTTTTTCCCTTTTAAATGAAGAATTCCACGGTATGCAATCTTTATGCCTCCCATGTGGGAATATAAGTGTCTACGTACATTTTCATCTCTAAGTATTTATACCGTATTGTACTGTATTGTACTGTATTGTAGTTAATTCATCCCTGTGCTATGAGGTGGGATTACACCCTCTTCCAGTGCAAGTTGGAGGAAATGGCTGACCAGTATTCTGTTATTCCATTTTCTGTGTTGTCTGATTTTGCAGAATATTCTAATCTTCTCCAGATGAGTGCAGTTGCAGTCCTTTTTGCTTGACAGCCAAAGACAAAACACCAAGCTGTCCAGAAGATCGAGTACCATTTTATTCCTCTGTCGACATTCCTGGTGAGACGGGCAAAACATCAGGAAATTCTCCCGAGAAGACTTTCTGAGCTTTCATAATATTAGGACTGACATTTTCTAACTGAACTAGTATACCATAAACCTTTCTTTCCATGAAAATCTTAATAAGCTTTCCTTACCAAAATAATTATACAGGAACGACGTTTTGCCCACTATCCACTGACTAAACTAAGAATGTTTTTCTCATCTTTGGGATTTATTTTTCTAAGTTTTCACAGGAATTTTGGAAGTCCCTTATGTGTCTCTTTAGATCTCATTCTCTCAACTTCATGTCCCCCACGTAATGATAACCTGAATTTTTAGTTAACCATTCCTTTGTTTTTTTCTGTTTGGTATTTTTCAACTTTATGAAAATGGGATTATGTCCTACACATTTTTCCATGGCTTAAGTCTTTCTTGATATGTTATGAGATTGAGATTCAGCCATTACTTGAGATTCATTCATTACTGCAAATTCTGTATTTTTCTAAAACATAAAAGAATCAGCAGTATCTAAGTGGTCACTTCTCTGTCACGTTTTGTCAAAAAACTCACCAAGTTTTAGTCACTTGGTCACTTACTCCTGTCAGGTTGTACATGTTGTGGTTTATTTTTATTTTATAAAAGCCAACATGACTTACCCAGGATGAGTTGAGAGGCTTTCAGAGGCCAGTGGTATCAACCACAAGTAAAAACATCTCTAAAATGCCATGTGTACTTAAGATTCAAGTATGTTTCCCATGACAGGTTAGTTTAAAAATTGGGTAAATGTCTTCTGAAGTATGTACAAGAAGGGGAGAATGTGAAAGAATGAAACAATATCATTTATAGTCTTATATAGGCTAACAAGAAAAAGGACATTTTTACACATTGGAGGCCTTAAATGTCCCAGTTCCGATGCATCGGTCCCTGACAGTTATGAATGGTGGACTAGTTGCATTAAAGCAATGAGGGAGCTAATGGCAGGTTTGAAACTGGGATTGAATAAATCATCAACCGAATGTATAACCGTGCTGGGAGAATAGGCCAGACCCCGTGCAGCCATGTACTCCCTAGTTGCCTGGAGACCGTGAATCTCGGGCATTGTAGAAATATTGGAAATATGTTTTTGGTTACCTAAAATTTCCTAAATTCTTTAAAATAAATTATATTTAAATATTAAATACACTTAGTGTAAAGTCCAATATATATTTTTCTTAAACTAACACTGCCACTATTATATACAAAGTGTTCATGATTATATGTAAGGCATTTGGCAGCCTTAAAATTAGGGTGTATATATATGAAGTCTTAAATGGAACTGACCTTTCATATCACTTTTGAATAGGTATAACATGACTACTGTGCTACATTCCAGAATCTTTTCAGTGATTATATAATGCCTCCAATATGGTATCATTAAACTTGTAGGAGATGGAAACCATTACAAAAAGTCCATTCAAATTTAGTTAGAACTCATATGAAAATTATTTATTTAATTTATACATATAAATAATGTAACCAAAATACAGAGTTACTAAAACATAATTCTGTACTAAATTAAAACTGAGTGTGTTCATTTTGCCTCTCATTATGACAATTGAATAGTATATATGCTACATGAACTAGATGTCTGGTCTAAAGAGCAAAGATCAAGAAATGAGTGTTTGGAACAGTAAATTATATGTTAAAAATCTATAAATAGCCTAATAAATATATTCTTGTGTGTCAAAAGCAGAAAATTGCAGGCTACAAAGGGGATTATCCAAGTGGTGCTGTTTTGAAATCACCTTTGGAACAGTGCACATTGTCTCATCAAGTTTTATAGCTTCTATGTGCATATAGAAAATTTTTTTTAAATGGGCCCTTTTGAAATGTATTTTTTTTCTTTTATGTTTCATTTTATTCCTGAATTATTTGAAGTGACTTAGACCTGACTCGGTTTAGGAGTGCAGAAGTTATAGTTGAGGTAATCAGTAAAAAGAGAAAATGTAAGTAAGCAAATGAAAGCTAGTGACGAAGAATTCACAGATAATGTGTCCATGGCCTTGTGTATTTGCTGGTGTGTTTGCTATCAAACCACAGCTACTCTCTGAATTTCCTAGCAACTGTGGCAAGGAGGGAAAAGCTCTTGGTTTTGTGGCGTGTATTAAAAAAAAGGTGGTTTTGTTTTGTTTTGTTTTGTTTTGGTGATACATATAAAAATCAGTCTAGATTTTTCTGTTACTGAGAGCTGGAAAAAGTTTCTTTGAAACTTGTATAGCTAACCTAATTTATAATCTGTAACCTTTAGGTTGCCCTTAAAGTTATCCCTAAAGTCTATCCTATCTTTCAGTGGATATTTTATGCTTTCTTAATGAGTAAATAGTTTAGAAACAGTGGGGCTCTCCTCAGCCTTAGAATAAGGCTGCCTCCTGTTAAAGCCATAGGAGCCCCAAACAAACAGAATTTGTGTGAATTCAGGTAATGTCATAATGAAAAGAGAGCTAATCATAATTCAGTGGCCTCAAACGAATTTCATTTTTCTCTGACATAATGATCCAAAGTAAACATTCCAGGTCAGCAGATGGCTGTGTTATCCATTCAGGGATCGGGTTTTCCCCTCACAGTGCTCCACCATCCCACAGCGTCTTATCATCCTCTTCATGGTGGATATCAGGTTGCTGTGAGACTTAAGCAGTAGCAAGAGGGAGACTATTGAGAAGGCAAACCTTTCCAGAAGCTCAGCCTGGAGGTGGCACATTTTACTTCTGTGTCCATTGGTAAGAACTGTCATGTGGCCACCCCAAGATTCAAAAGGGGCTGCGAATTATAGACCAGCCATGTTCTCGGGGAACAGAGAACAACAGATTTTGGCAGAAAACTATCTTTTGGAAGGAATATTTTCAGAGCAACACTCTGAGGTTTTGTCCTCAGTTGAATACTTAATAGAATGTTATGTTCAATTTTGGTGCTCTTGCCAGTAGAAATGTAGAGAAACTAAAAGTAAACTCACTCCTTCTAGTTCCCATTTCCCTTTTATGCTCTTCATTTCTTTCTCATCTTCATTCGTTTAATGCTATTTCCTAACTTTGTGTGTTTTGTATTTCATAATCAGGTTGGTTTCTCTTCCTTTCTTAATCTCCTCCATACCATTCATCAGAATCTCTGATAACACTACCCCTGTAATATCTCACAAATCTATTACACTTGGCCATTTCCAGCAGTTAGGGCATGCGCTCTTGTCTGGATCACTGCCTCTTAAGTAGTCTTTCTGGCTCTGATCTCCTCCTCACTTATCCCATTCTAACCATAGCAACTCTATATTCCATTCATTGTTGACAGTGCATCTGTCACATTCAGGAAACTGCTGGGATAACAAAGATGAAACATATAGGAAAACTGTCCTCCAGAGCCTTGCTTTAGAGGAAGGCAAGGCATGCACTCAAATAAACTACTCTATAGCATAAAAGTTAGTAATGCAATTGGAGATTTCAAGGTTCATAGTAAATCACCCACCAGAGGAACTTTATATCAGTCTTTTCTTAAAAAAAAATTATTTTTTATTAATATATAATGTATTATTAGCCCCAGGGGTATAGGTTTGTGAATTGCCAGGTTTACACACTTCACAGAACTCACCATAGCACATACCTTTCCCAATGTCCATAACCCAACCACCTGCTCCTTATGTCCCTCCCCCCAGCAACCCTCAGTTTGTTTTGTGAGATAAGAGTCTTTTATGGTTTGTCTCCTTCCTGATCCCATCTTGTTTCATTTTTCCTTCTCTACCCCCCAAACCCCCCACTTTGCCTCTCAAATTCCTCATATCAGGGAGATAATATGATAATTGTCTTTCTCTGATTGACTTATTTCGCTCAGTATAATACCCTCTAGTTCCATCCATGTTGTTGCAAATGGCAAGATTTCATTTTTGATGGCTGCATAGTAGCCATATATATATGTGTGTATATTATATATATATACACACATCACATCTTCTTTATCCATTTATCTGTTGATGGACATCTAGGTTCTTTCCATAGTTTGGCCATTGTGGACGTTGCTCCTATAAACATTTGGGTGCATGTGCCCCTTCGGATCACTACATTTGTATCTTTAGGGTAAATACCCAATAGTGTGATTTCTGTGTCATAGGGTAGCTCTATTTTCAACTTTTTGAGGAACTTCCATGCTGTTTTCCAGAGTGGCTGCACCAGCTTGCATTCCCACCAACAGTGTAAGAGGGTTCCCCTTTCTCCACATCCTTGCCAGCATCTGTCGTTTCCTGACTTGTGAATTTTCGCCCTTCTGACTGGTGTGAGGTGGTATCTCATTAAGGATTTGATTTGTATTTCCTTGATGCTGAGTAATGTGGAGCACTTTTTCACGTGTCTGTTGGCCATCTGGGTGTCTTCTTTGCAGATATGTCTGTTTGTGTCCTATGCCCATTTCTTGATTGAATTGTTTGATCTTTGGGTGTTGAGTTTGATAAGTTCTTTATAGGTTTTGGATACTAGCTCTTTTTCTGATATGTCATTTGCAAATATCTTCTTCCATTCTGTCAGTTGTCTTTTGGTTTTGTTGACTGTTTCCTTTGCTGTGCAGAAGATTTCAATCTTGATGAAGTCCCAATAGTTCATTTTTGCCCTTGCTTTCCTTGCCTTTGATGATGTTTCTAGGAAGAAGTTGCTGCAGCTGAGGTCGAAGAGGTTGCTGCCTGTGTTTTCCTCGAGGATTTTGATGGATTTATCTCTCACATTGAGGTCCTTCATCCATTTAGATTCCATTTTGTGTGTGTGGTATAAGGAAATGGTCCAGTTTTGTTTTTCTGCATGTGGCTGTCCAATTTTCCCAACACCATTTGTTGAAGAGACTTTTTTCCATTGGCCATTCTTCCTTGCTTTGTCAAAGATTAGTGACCATAGAGTTGAGGGTTTATTTCTGGGCTTGCTATTCTGTTCCACTGGTGTGTGTGTCTGTTTTGTGCCAGTACCATACTGTCTTGATGATGACAGCTATGTAATAGAGCTTGAAGTCTGGAATTGTGATGCCACCAACTTTGGCTTTTTTTTCCCCCAACATTCCTCTGGCTATTTGAGGTCTCTTCTGATTCCATATGAATTTTGGGATTATTTATTCCATTTCTTTGGAAAAAGGGATTGCACTAAATGTGTAGATTGCTTTAGGTAGCAGAGACATTTTCACAATATTTGTTCTTCCAGTCCATGAGCACGGAATATTTTTCCATTTCTTTGTGTCTTCCTCAATTTCTTTCCTGAGTACTTTATAGTTTTCTGAGTACAGATTCTTTGACTCTAGTTAGTTTTATTCCTAGGTATCTTATGGTTTTAGGTGCAATTGTAAATGGGATTTACTCCTTAATTTCTCTTTCTTCTGTCTTGTTGTTAGTTTATAGAAATGCAACTGATTTCTTTGCATTGATTTTTATATCCTGACACTTTATTGAATTCCTGTACAAGTTCTAGCAGATTTGGAGTAGACTCTTTTGGGTTTTCCACATAAAGTATCATATCATCTACAAAGAGTGAGAGTTTGACTTCTTCTTTGCTGATTTGGATGCCTTTAATTTCTTTTTGTTGTCTGATTGCTGAGGCTAGGCCTTCAGTACTATGTTGAATAGCAGTGGTCATAATGGACATCCCTGCCGTGTTCCTAACCTTATCAGAAAAGCTCTCAGCTTTTCTCCATTGAGAATGATATTTGCTCTGGGTTTTTCATAGATGACTTTGATAATATTGAGGTATGTACCCTCTATCCCTACACTCTGAAGAGTTTTGATCAGGAAAGGATGCTGTACTTTGTCAAATGCTTATTCAACATCTATTGATAGTATCACATGGTTCTTGTTCTTTCTTTTATTAATGTATTGTATCACATTGATTGATTTGTGAATGTTGAACCAACCTTGCAGCTAAATCCCACTTGGTTGTGGTGAAAAATCCTTTTAATGTACTGTTGGATCCTATTGGCTAGTATTTTGGTGAGAATTTTCACAGCTGTATTCATCAAGGATATTGGTCTGTAATTCTCTTTTTTGATGGGTATTTGTCTGGTTTTGGGATCAAGGTAATACTGGCCTCATAAAATGAGTTTGGAAGTTTTCCTTCCATTTCTAGTTTTTGGAACAGTTTCAGGAGAACAGGAATTAATTCTTCTTTAAATCCTTGGTAGAATTCCCCTGGGAAGCCATCTGGCCCTGGGCTCTTGTTTGTTGGAAGATTTTTGATGACTGCTTCAGTCTCCTTCCTGGTTATGGGTCTGTTCAGGTTTTCTATTTCTTCTTGGTTCATTGTGGTAGTTTATATGTCTCTAGGAATGCATCCGTTTCTTCCAGATTGTCAAATTTTCTGGTGTATAGTTGCTCCTACTATGTTCTTATAATTGTTTGTATTTCTTTGGTGTTGGTTGTGATCTCTCTTCTTTCATTCATGATTTTATTTATTTGGGTCCTTTCTCTTTTCTTTTTGATAAGTCTGGCCAGGAGTTTATCAATCTTATTAATTCTTTCAAAGAACCAGCTCCTAGTTTGTTGATTTGTTCTACTGTTTTTTGTTGTTGTTATTGTTGTTGTTTGTTTGTTTGTTTCTATTTCATTGATTTCTGCTCTTATCTGCTCTGATTACTTCTCTTCTCCTGCTGGGTTTAGGCTTTCTTTGTTGTTCCTTCTCCAGCTCCTTTAGGTGTAGGGTTAGATTGTGTATTTGAGACCTTTCCTAAGAGAGGCTTGTATTGCTATATATTTTCCTCTCAGGACTGCCTTTGCTGTGTCCCACAGATTTTGAACAGTTGTGTTTTCATTTTCATTTGTTTCCATGAATTTTTTCAATTCTTCTTTAATTTCCTGGGTGACCCATTCATTCTTTAGTAGGGTGCTCTTTAGCCTCCATGTATTTGGGTTCTTTCCAAATTTCCTCTTGTGATTGAGTTCTAGCTTCAGAGCATTGTGATTTGAAAATATGCAGGGAATGATCTTCATCTTTTGGTACCGGTTGAGACCTGATTTGTGACCCAGAATGTGATCTATTCTGGAGAATGTTCCATGTGCACTAGAGAAGAATGTGTATTCTGTTGCTTTGGGATGGAATGTTCTGAATATATCTGTGATGTCCATCTGGTCCAGTGTGTCATTTAAGGCCTTTATTTCCTTGTTGATCTTTTGCTTGGATGATTTGTCTATTTCAGTGAGGGGAGTGTTAAAGTCCCCTACTATTACTGTATTATTGTCGATGTATTTCTTTGATTTTGTTATTAATTGTTTATATACTTGGCTGCTCCCATGTTAGGGGCATAGATATTTAAAATTGTTAGATCTTCTTGTTGGACAGACCCTTTGAGTATGATATAGTGTCGTTCCTCATCTCTTATTATAGTCTTTGGCTTAAAATCTAATTGATCTGATAGAAGGATTGCAACCCCAGCTTTCTTTTGATGTCCATTAGCATGGTATATTGTTTTCCACCCCCTCACTTTAAATCTGGAGGTGTCTTTGGGTCTAAAATGAGTTTCTTGTAGACAGCATATTGGTGGTTTTTTTTTTTTTTTTCCATTCTGAATCCCTGTGTTTTTTGATTGGGGGATTTAGCCCATTTACATTCAGGGTAACTATTGAGAGATATGAATTTAGTGCCATTATATTGCCTGTAAGGTGACTTTTACTGTATGTTGTCTCTGTTCCTTTCTGGTCTACTACTTTTAGGCTCTCTATTTGCTTAGAGGACCCCTTTCAGTATTTTCTGTAGAGCTGGTTTGGTGTTTACAAATTCTTTCAGTTTTTGTTTGTCCTGGAAGCTTTTTTCTCTCTCCTATTTTCAATGGTAGCCTAGCTGGATATAGTGTTCTTGGCTGCATGTTTTTCTCATTTAATGTTCTGAATATATCATGCCAGTTCTTTGTGGCCTGCCAGGTCTCTGTGGATAAGTCTGCTGCCAATCTAATATTTTCACCATTGTATGTTATAGACTTCTTGTCCTGGGCTGCTTTCAGGATTTTCTCTTTGTCACTAAGACTTGTAAGTTTTACTGTTAGATGATGGAATGTGGACCTATTCTTATTGATTTTGAGGGAGATTCTCTGCATCTCCTGCATTTTGATGCTTGTTCCATTTGCCATATATGGGAAATTTTCTACAATAATTTGCTCTAATATACCTTCTGCCCCCCTCTTTCTTCTTCTTCTGGAATCCCAATTATTCTAATATTGTTTCATCTTACGGTATCACTTGTCTCTCAAATTCTCCCCTCGTGGTCCAATAGTTGTTTGTCTCTCTTTTGCTCAGCTTCTTTATTCTCTGTCATTTGGTCTTCTATATCACTAATTCTCTCTTTTGCCTCATTTATCCTAGCAGTAAGAGCCTCCATTTTTTATTGCACCTCATTAATAGCTATTTAAAATTTCAGCCTGATTAGATTTTAGTTCCTTTATTTCTCCAGAAAGAGCTTTTATTTCTTTAGACAGAGTTTCTCTGATATTTTCCATGCTTAGTTCAAGCCCAGCTAGCACCTTGAGAATCATCCTTCTGAACTCTAGATCTGACATATTACCAATGTCTGTATTGATTAGGACCCTAGCCTTCGGTACTGCCTCTTGCTCTCTTTTTTTGTGATAGGTTTTTCTGCCTTGTCATTTTATCCAGATAAGAATATATGAATGAGAGAATAAAATACTAAAGGGGTGGCAAAGACCCCAGAAAAATGTGCATTAACCAAATCAGAAGAGACCCCAAATTGTGGGAAGAAGGGATAAAAAGAAGTTAAAAAAAATTAAAGAAAAAAGAAAATATATATTAGACTGGTGAATAGAACAGAGCCACACACTTGATTTTGGGAGTATTTTGGTCTCTTAGAAGAAACTACCTCCCAAAATTTAAAATAAAGAAAAACATATATATATGTTTTATATATATATATATACACACACACACATATATGTTATATATGTGTATATATATATGTTATATATGTTATATGTTATATATATGGTATATATTAAAAACATATATATATAAATAAGGGTAAACATGATGAAGGGATGGAATTTGACTGTAAAGATGAAAATTTTAAAAAAAATTCTAAAAATGGAGTTGATAAGATAAGTTGGTTGGGAAAAGAAAGAAAAAGAAAGTGGAGAGAATTTGCTCAGGCTGGAGACTAGAAAAAACCCTGTGCTAGATTTAGGGTATATTTTGATCTGTTAGAAGAAGTTGTATCTCAGAATTTTTTGGAAGAAAAAAACCCTATGTGTATGCAAAAAATAAAGTTAGATATAATGAAGGATAAAATATGACTATAATACTGAAGGTTCAAAAAGATTTTTTTAAAGAAATGTATTGTTAAAGTAATTAAAGAAATGTTAAAAGAGGAGAGTAAAAGTATAAAAAATTAGAATAAGAAAAAATAAAATTAAAAAAATTTAACTTCGCAAGGCTAAAGAATCATGGGGAGAAAGCCATGAATTCCATGCTTTGCTTTGCCCTCCTGTGGAATTCTGCTATTCTCCTTGATCAGTAAGCATGGTCTTGGCTGGATGTTCTTGCTGATCTTCTGGAGGAAAGGGGCATGTTTTAGTGATTCTCAAATGTTTTTGCTTGAGGTGGAATTGCTCTGCCCTTGCAAGGGGCTGGGTTAAGTAATCTGCCTGGGTTTGCTCTCAGGAGCTTTTGTTCCCTGAATGCTTTTCTTAGAGCTCTGGAGGATGAGCATGAAAACGGTGGCCTCCCAGTCTCTGGCCCAGAGGAGCCGAGAGCTCGGAGCCCCATTCCTCAGTGTGCCCTCAGAGAAAAGTGTTCAATCACTCCAGTCTTCTTGGTCTCTGGCTGCGCTCTGAGCTCACCCGGCCTGTGACTGAGCATCTCTGTCTCTGGCACACAGCCCTTCCTGGAGTCTCCAAACCCAGCAGATCCCTGCCACTCTTCCAGGGGGTTCTTCCTCAATCTGCCACTGGTGGGGTCCCTGCTCAAAGAGCAGTGGTCTAAATGTGCCGGTGCCATGGATTATAGTTTAAAGTAACCCCGAGCTGAGAGCTCACTCCTCTGCTCCGTCTCTGTAGTCGGCTTCCCTGCTCTGATACCTGTGAGCCCTGTGACACTCAGACACCCCCGATCCTTCTGTGACCCCGCAGGACCTGAGACTACACTGTCCCTGTGAGGGCTCCACCCCCGTTTAGCCTCTGGAGTGATATCCCTCAGTGGAGCAGACTTTTAAAAGTTCTGATTTTGTGCTCTGTTGCTCTGGTGCTTGCTGGGAGCCCTCCCCCCACCAACACGAACCATCGTGATCTATCTTCCCATTGCTTCAATTCACTTCTCTGCAGTTCCTGCCTTTCAGATAGTGGTCAACTTTCTGTTTCTAGAATTGCTGCTCTTCTTCTCTTTGATCTCCTGTTGGATTTGTAGGTGTTTGGAATGGTTTGGTAACTGTCTAGCTCATCTCCTGCTACCTGATGTCATCTCAGCCTGCTACTCCTCCACCATCTTGACTCCTCCCCAGAGTCTTACTTTTTTAATTTCCCTAGAAAGATGGGAAAATAAGTTTGGGGCCTGAGTCCTACAAACTTTAGGGAAAAAATAGTAAGTGGAGGAAAATGGCCACATTAGCTTTTTGAGATTGATGCTCCAAGCGCCCCCTGAACACAGGGAGCAGAGAGACTGGCATGACTCGGGGATGCACGGTTGTGGTGGGTCTAATGCTTTCTTCTAGCCTAGCCTCTGAGGATTTGACCTATGTTCCATGAGAGTGAAAGTGGTAAATACAAAAACGTTACATTGGGAGCAAGAAAGGGATTGTTTATTTATTCTAAAGTCTGAATAACCAGCATTTGCTTAAATGATTTTCATCTGAGGAGAGGAAACTCTGTTTTAATGCCAGCAGCAGTAAAGCTTGGCTTGGGAACCACAGCAGGTACAACAGGTACTGGGTACAGGGAAGGAAGCCCACAGACACTTTCTGTCTTGCCTTCATACCTTGAATGACTAATTTCTAGGCCAGTGAGCAGGGTTAGTAGTGAGTTGGGAATATGCAGCAATGTTTAATCATTTCTGAAGTTTTTATTTTCCTGTGGCCAATGGGACCAGAAGGATTCAATGATTCTAGTTCAATAGGAGCACAGAGTAGAGAGGCATGATTCCTTCTTGCGGTTACACCTAATTTTATTGAAAAATATAAAGAGCTGTTTAGACGTCATCTTCTATATTATCATGCTAAATTTGAGTTCATTAAGGGAGTAACCACATTATCATATAGGATACTTTGAACTGCTAATAATAAAATAACCCAATGCAAGTGGCAAGTGATTTAAACCACAAAGGAATGTATTAGATCACATAATAATCAGTCCTGAGGTTGGGGGCCCTGGGATTAGTGAATTCAGTGGTTCAGTGATGCCACCAAAGACCCAAATTCTTTCTAATTTTCCTTAGTGCCTTTGTCAGCAAGTCAGCTTCTTTTATAGTTGAATGAAGTGTGATAAGAGGAAGGGATTCCAGGCAGTGAAATAGCAGAAGTGAAGGCACAGTGTCAGGGTGTCTGGAGCAATACAGGAATCAGAAATTGTTTTATTTGACTGAAACATTGTAATTAATGGGAACTTTTACTGAAAAAAAGGTTTTGGGGACCAGACATTGAATGTGAAACTAAGGAATTTGAACTTAATTCTACATAGATGTATTTCAGCTAGGACAGTGATGGGACCAACAAAGTGCTATAGGAGGATGAATCCAGCCAGTCAGTGGTGTGGGCTGGAATGTAGAGAGCCTGGAAGTGGCCTAAACTGGAATGAATCATAAAACAATAATGCAAGCAACTGGAGATGAAGGTCTAAAGTGGGGTAGAGGAAGGGAAAAGGTCAGGAAAATTGTGCATATAAGAGCCAGTGCAGAGAGAATTGAAAGAATTTGTTCACTAGTTGAATGGGAAAGAAGTGAGGTGTTGAACAAATCTGAGATGTCATTACTGCAGATAGGAAACACAGAAGGATTGTGGGAAAAAACATTTGTTGAGTATGTCCTCTCTACCAGGTGTAGTTACCCTCCATGATATGTCTATATGGCAGGTTTTGGTATCCTAGGGTACAAAGGTGGAAACTAGGAAATGTCCTCATCATTAAGCAAATGGAATAGCCAGAATTTAACCTGGTTCTATGTAATTTCAAAGCTCTTGCTTTATGCACTCTACTTTCTAGGAGTCAAGGAGACTAATTTGTTTTTATTGATTTTGCTCTTTTGCTCAAAAGTCCTCAGTGGCTCTGCATTGTCCTGGATAATAAATTCCAACCACTGTTGCATGACATGCAAGGACACTGAAACTTTGACTTTAACTTGCTTTTCCAGCCTGATCTTCCATTATTATTTGGAATTCTTTGAGTACACCATATGCTTTCTTTCTTTTCTTTTTTTAATTATCTCTCTGTTCCTTTTTACATGATTTCTTTTCCCAGAATACATTTCCTCCATTCTTCTTCCTGTGGAAATTATATCTATCTACTTCCTCCCTCAATCTTTTTCTGATTATTCGTTTTTATTCACTCTGAACTACCAAGTACTTTATTTGTGGTTTCCTTAGTAACACATTTTTATACTGTCTTCCTGAGAGAGCTATAAGATCCTTAAGGGCAGGGATTGGTTTTATCAGCTTTCATATTCCATGCATAATGTCTATCAGTATCATAAGCTTATAGAAAGTGAGGGATGGAGAGAGGAAGGAAAGAAAAAGAAGGAAAAAGAGACAAATGATATAGAAAAACACAAAAATTAACTTGGACATTAATTTCAATTATATTCGCAAAGCATACTTTATACTTGTTCAAGGATTACTTATCTAGGAATGAGAAATAGCCTTTAGGAAGGTAGACAGCTGTAACTGGAATATTTTACTCCAGAGAAGGTGAAACATTGGCTTTATAATTGTCTTGAAATTCATACAATTTTTTTTTCCATAGGAAATTAAGACCAGCTTTTTTCCATGGTCCAGGAGATTTTAACAATAGGAAATGGATTTATATTATATTCCAGTTTGACTTAAGGGAAATCTAGTCGACATTTTAGAACTGAAAAGATCCTCAGTAGTCTTCTAGAACAACATACAGTAAGGAATAAAGCCACAACATAGAACAAAATACAAATATCACAGATATCCCTAGAGAGCTTTGAAATAGTTGATAATCTATTCTGAGAGAGTCTTTCCCTTCTGTGATTCATACCACATCATAGTCAACTTATTTATTTATGTGTCTCTCTCCTGCACAGGGGTGGGAATGAGAACACGGTCATATTAATCTGTTTTCTTAGAGCTCTGCACAATGCATGGCACTTGGAAAACATGCAATTAGTGTTTGATACATGAAATTGTATGTAATAGTGCATGGCCATGACACAAGCTGGGGGGGGGGGCGGTGACCATTGCTGAGATGCACTTGTAAAGAATTAAGCTGGTTTTAAAGTTTGATAAAAATTATCTTTTGTTAGCCAATGATTCAAGCAATACATTAAATATGCTACCAAGTTTTGAGTTTTATTTACTGTTTTATTTTATTTATTGAGCATAATACTTGCTTCTAGCATGGTGATATGTAAATACAACATGGATCCTGCCTTTGAGGAGCTTGTTCTTCCTACTAACACCTGGTTGGAGGAAATATGACCAAATTAAAAAAAAAAAAAGCTGTACCATTCAAAACATCATTATCAGCATACCTTGGAAATATTACAGGTTCATTTCCAGACCTTGCAATAAAGTAAATATCACAATAAAGTAAGTCAAATGAAGCTTTTGGTTTCCCATGCATATAAAAGTTAGCTTTACCCCATAGACTTCTAAGTGTACAGTAATGTTATGCCCAAGAAAAGTAATGTACATACCTTAATTTAAAAACTTTATCACTAAAATATGCTAACCATCATCTGAACTTTTGACGAGTCATAATCTTTTGCTGGTGGTGGGTCTTCCTTCTATGTTGATGGCTGTGGATCAGGGTTCATAAGATTCAGGTGGCTGTGGCAATTTCTTAAAATAAGACAACAAGGAAGTTTGCTGGATTGATTGACTCTCCCATTCACAATCTCTATAGCATGTGATGCTGTTTGATAGAATTTTATCTATAGAAGAACTTCTTTCAAAATTAGAGTCAGTCCTCTCAAACTGTACTGCCGCTTTATCAACTAAGTCTGTGACATATTCCACATCCTTTGTTCTCATTTCAACAATCTTCACAGTGTCTTCACCAGGAGTAGAGTCCAGCTCAGGAAATCTCTGTCTTTGCTCATCCGTAAGAAGTAGCCCCTCCACCGTGCAAGTTCAGTCAGTAGATTGCAGCCATCCATTCACATGTTCAGGCTCCCCTGCTGCTTCTAGTCCTCTTGCTGTTTCCACCACATCTGCTGTTCCTGCCTCCCCTGGAGTTCTGAGCTCTCCAAGTCATCAATGAGGCTGGAGTCAGGTTCTTCTAGACTCCTGTTCATGTAGATATTGTGACCTCTTTCCATGAATCAGGAATGTATCTAAAGGGATCTTGAATTTTTTCCAAAAGGTTTTCAGTGGCCTTTGCTCAGATCCATCAGAGGAATCACCATCTGGGGTAGATAGAGCCTCATACAATGTATTTTTTAAATAAGGAGAATTGCAAGTTGAAATCACTCCTTGATCCCCTGGCTGCAAAATGGATGATGTGTTAGCAGGCATGAAAACAACATTCATCTTCTTGTCCATCTCCATCAGAGCTCTCTAGTAATCGGGTACATTATCAGTGAGTAGTAATATTTTGAAAAGAATCTTTTTTTTTCCCCCTGAGCAGTAGATCTCAATGGTGGGTTTAAAAAACTCAGTAAACTATGTTGTGAACAGGTGTGTTGTCTGTTGGAACAACAATTTCTAGAGCACAAGCAAAATAGATTTACCATAGTTCTTAAGGGCCCTAGGATTTTCAGAGTGGTGCATGATCACTGGCTTCAACTTAAGTCACCAGCTGCATCAGACCCCAGCAAGAGAAACAGCCTGTCCTTTGAAGCTTTGAAGCAGGGAATTGACTTCTCCTCTCTAGCTAAGAAGGTCCTAGGTGGCACCTTCTTCCAGTAGAAGGCTGTTGCATCTACATTGAAAATTTGTTGTTGGGTGTAGCCAGCTTCATGAGTTCTTATAGCTGGATCTTCTGGATCACCTGCTGCAGCTTCTCATCAGCACTTGCCGCTTCACCTTGCTCTTTTATGCTATAAAGATGGCTTTTTACTTAAACATTATGAACCAACCTCTGCTAGCTTCCAGCTTTTCTCCTGCAACTTTCTCATGTCTCTCCACCTTCATGGGATTGAGGAGTTTGGGCCTTGCTCTGGTTTAGGCTTTGGCTTAAGGGTAGGTTGTGGCTGATTAATCTTCCATCCAGATCAGTAACACTTTCACTTTCTTATCATATGTGTATTCACTGGAGTAGCACTTTTAATTTCCTTCAAGATATTTTCCTTTGCATCCAGAACTTGGGTATTTGGTGCAAGAGGCCTAGCTTTCAGCCTATCTTAGTTTTTGACCGACCGACGGACCGACCGACCTTCCTTCCTTCCTTCCTTCCTTCCCTTAATCATTTCTAGCTTCTGATTTAGAGTGAGAGATATGCGACTCTTCCCTTCACTCGAACATTTAGAGGCCTTTGTAGGGTTATTCATGGGCCTAATTGCAATATTGTGGGTGTCAGGGTACAGGGAGGCCCAAGCAGAGGGATAGGGGAATGCACAATGGGTGGAGCAGTCAGAGCATGTGTACTTATCAGTTAAGCTCATTGTCTTACACGTGTGCAGTTTGTGGCTCCCCAAAACATGTAAATAGTCAAATCAAAGATCACTGATAGTTCACCATAACAAATCTATTAATAATGGAAACACCTGTAATGTTGTGAGAATTATCAAAATGTGACACATGGACATGAAGTAAGGAAATGCTTTTGGAAAACGGTACCAATAGACTTGGCGTGGCCATGTTGCTACAAACCTTCATTCTGTAAAAATCATAGTATCTGCGAAGTGCAGTAAAGTGAAGTATAGTATAACAAGGTATGCCTGTACCTTGATTAAGAAATCTGCTGTAAATGGAGCATCTTTATAACAAAGCATACATGAAGCAGAAATAGAGGAGCTTGTCTTCCCAACAGCATCAAAATGGCTCTGCACGTGGCTTCTCTTTGTAGCCATCCTGCTGAAATCACACAGGGTTGTCATGTACCTGTGTTAGCTGTTGCTCTCTGGTGTGAGTGAGTCTCACCTTCACAGACGATTGCCTTCTAGCAATTTAAATTTTAAGCTTTAATTAATGAAAAACTTTGCCTTCTATTAAAAGAGCTTCACGAACTAGCAAAAAGGTATAGACATTTACATAAATGCATATCTATTTCTGGGTGGCTGTCTATCTATCATCCAGCTATATTTGGCTTGGCAGATAGTGGGCTCACGGGGATTTCATCCACGGTCCTTCCTTCAGAGGCACTCCCCTCTCATTGGAGTCTGGGCTCCTCGTGCTGAAGGCCTGATGGGTGCTGCTTCTTGGCGAAGAGGAAACTGTGGGTATTCACCATCGATTCTCTCCGGGGCTTGCACTCAGTGTTATTTGAGCCCAGATATTCCGGCTTTCTGAAACTTTCCTGCATCTTCTGCTTTTCCTTTTCTTTTCTTGATAGTCTAAATACATATCAGATACCACCAGTAACCTCACCTAATCCTAATCACATGATTCCCTCTCTTTCTCTGCCCTAAACTGCACATTTTATGTCTGCCAGTACTCTTGACATTATTTCACTTCAGCACATTTTTGCACGACAGCCCACCTGTTTGACATTTTGGAATGCACATTTATGTCACTAGTATTAATTTCCACCTCAGAAATTTATTAAATCATATGCAAATATTAACTGTAAAGACATGGCTGCAGCTCTCAGGTGTTGAGTCTGGGAAATATGTTTAGGAAAGAAGTGTGCTATCTATTACAATTGCCCCACATTAATGGAGACTTTAATATGTAACGATCGGAGCTCATTGTAGGGTACACAACATTGTGTTTCTATAATTCACAAAAGGAGCCCTGTACCTCCAGCTACAGCAGTATACCTGGAGGCCTCCCAGCCCGGTAATCCTTAGGCAAAGGCCATGAAGGTGGGTATGATTGAGTTCTATTAAATCATAGTTAGTGAAGCATCATAGGTGTAATTGTTGTTGCCGATATTTTCAAAAAAGTTGCTTCCAGTGTAAAAACAAACTTCAGAGCAGGGATTGGTACCGTTGGATTCAGCTGGGTTTTGTCAGTAGGAATGTGGGTAGATCGTCTTGCCATCTAAGGATTCAATCAGGCATGAATTCAGAGTGCACTTGAATTACGTCTTAAGTAGATATAATGAATACACCAATTATATTCTTTTTGTAAACTAAATTAATACAGATTTAGTATTCCTTTATTAAAGTGCTTTTTTTTTTCCTTTTTTTTTTTTTCTCAGTAAGGGGAGTTCAGTCAACTGAGACTTTTTCAGAAAGCTCTGCTTTGCATAAAGCAGCTACATCATAAGGGAAAAAAAAAGATGGGAAAGAAAGCACTAGCCATGGTTTGGGAGAGAAATCGAGTGAGTGAAACTAAGGGCATGTGAAGAACAGTCAATATCCAGCAACAGCGGCAAAACAGTTTCAATTTTCTGGATTATTAATTCAAATTCACACGCACATGCCAGTTAAAATTAAAGGCCTCTTTTTACTGCACTAGTTTAAATTAAAGATTATATTCTGCTCCACAAGTCTGAATTAAATAGCTTATTTTGCACACCAAGCTCTCATTTTAAAGCTAATAAAGAAAAGACATAGCATGTACGTGCAAGCTGGAGACAGGAAGGGTCTAAATTACTACACCTGTTTCACTTGGGAGCTACTTTATTAGTGTTACAAAACTTGGCTTTCAATTTGGCACTCAGAAGCACATTTAGAACAAGCATTTCTTTGTTTTGACAGAGAAGCCGTGGTAAATGAATGACGTTTGAGCTAGGTGTGAAATGTGAAGGTACAGAATTAACTGGTAAGGTAATTACTGTTCTAATTCTGCATAAACAAGCGTTTTGAAAATCATTAATAGTTCAGGGAAATAATGTTAGTGATTAAATAAGGTGGCTTGCATCACTGAGCACAACTAAGCTGCTTTAATTACATTTGAAAGCAAGGGAAAGCAGCTAATTAAAATTAGCACAAGGTTCCTGAATGACCAGCACTGCATTGTTGCTCTAACCTGTATAATTGTGTATTTATTAATACGTCTTCATTTTCCCTCTTGAGCATTTAACAAAATTATTTAAAATAACTAATAACCTTTAAGGAGTAAATGTGACTGAATCCAGTTATCAAAACGAATCCTGCAGGCCTTGCTGAGGCCTGTGGTTAATTCCCTTCCCCAGTGCCTGTTAACACCAAGGGAGCCCCCTGGTTGAAACACCACAAAGCTGTGCTCTGCCCTTCACGCCATTGGAGGACTAGAGTCCACAGCAGTGCGTTCTGGAATCTTGGCTTGGCCTTCTTAGGGAAAACGAAATGTAATTTGGGCTGAAATGTCTCACTTGTTGACTGTTTTCAAAGTCATTCATTCCTGCATGTGTTTAATTCATTCATTTACTCATAAGTGTCATTCTTGCAATAAAATGCATCGAGCTTTTTGCACTGTTTCAGGGCTTAGAGAGGTGAAAAAGCTAGTCCCAGGCAGAACTGCTCTAGAATTTGCAGGGTCCCGTGCAAAGTGAAAATACGGGGTCTCTTGTGCAAAAGTTATTAAGGGTTTGGTGACCGAGCATTAAGCCAAGTGTGGGGCCCACTGAGTGTTTGCACCAGTCTAGCTGCACGCCTTTGCACTTGTGGAGCTGAATTCAATGAACTCATCATGTTGTAAGGGTAATGCACATGCAAACAGGGAAAAGAAACTTGATTCCTCTACATGCTAGTCGGGTGCAGGCAGAGGATTGATTGCCCAGCCCCTGGAAAGGGTTCTCAACTGTGTTGGATTGTACGACAAGGACACTATTTAGATAATGAGTCTCTGCCTGCTGCCACTGATTTTCCCAACCTCTGCCTGCTGGAATCAAAATCCAGTCCTCAAACTGTAAACTTCTAAAGACAGTCACCCTGCTTTATTTATCCAGAGATAGGAATTCAATAAAAGAATTTTAAAATGTGTTCAAAATGTGTTGACTATTGAATAAATAGAATAGAAGTTATTACCTATTATGATATCAGCTGATTTTTTTTAAGTGCTTGTTATGCACCAGGCCCTTTTCCAAGTGCAGTACAATAATATTTAATGTTCCAGCAACTCAGTGAGGTAAGTACAATCATTGCCCACATTTTACAAATGCCAGTTTTGGGTAAGACAATTTAGGTAATTTGTCCAAGAAATTAAGTGACAAAACTACTTGAACTCAAGCAGTCTGACTCCAGAGCCTGTGTTCTTCATCACTGCGTTAAAAGATGATGGAGGAAAGAATAACTTTGGAGCTAGGTCTCCTTTTTCTGCAGTTTGGTTTGTGAGTGTAGATAAACTTGGATCATTTGAGAATCTGAGATGTTTGTGCATGTCAATCAAATACTGTTGGACACATGAAATATAGGGGGTGGTGGTGTATGTCAGTTATTATTGTTCAATTTAGGAGAAGTAATTGTTGCTCTAGTGTTTGAATAGGAAATTATAGATCAGTAGAAATTTTGTGTTAGTGTTATCATAAGCCTCCCCATGAAGCGACCCAGTGGCTATGGTAGCTACTGTCTGGTCCAACAACTCTGGGAAAGACCCAGTACTCCTCATGTTTTTTCTTGTGTTAGCAAAGGTCTAACCTTAGGTGATACCACATCTGAGAGGAAGGCTGCAAAAACATTGGAAGGCTCTTTTGTATGTTTTGAGAACTTTGAGTTTGTATAAAGTTTACAATAAAGTAATGTTGTGGTGTATAAAGATGAGCCCTCATTGTCACTGTAGCAAGGGTAAATTTTTTTTTTTTTTTTTTTTTTTTTTAGGAGGAGGGGGAAGGGCTGTAGTACCTTATGTACTTCAAGACCACAAAGGAAGCCTGGATAGTAATAGTAAATATTTCTGTATTACTACTCCAATCAAGATTCTTATAAGAAAGCTTTTCTTTGCCCTAATGCTTGTTGAGGGGATAAAGGAGGTAGTTTCTGAGTCTTAATTTCATTTTTGTTTTCTTTCTAAATTCTGTCGGATGTGAGGGATAAGTCAAATAATATAGCACTTAACAAATTTTATTTTGGAAATATCCCTTTGTCAATCACCCGTTCTTGGCTGCTTCTCCATGGAGTCACGTGACCATGGGTCAGACGTCTTGACTTCATTAACCATACCGACTTTGATCTAATACGAAATGATGGAACTGGAGTATCAGAATGCCCAGCTCTTAACTGCCAATGCTAAATGAAATTCAGCTACAATAGAACAAAGCACCACTGAGGCAGTATGAGGGATTTCTCTTTGCACTTTGCATTGGCTATGTGAGCTGTGCTGATAGTGTCCACTGTGGTTATTAGGAGAATGGCTTTCCTTTACATTTACTTGTCATATTTATAGTTGTTTGTGTTATTATAGAGTTCTCAATAGATTGCCGTGTGAGTATAGCATTTTTGTTTATGTCTCTTATTTTGTTTATGTCTTTCTCCCCATCCCCCAGTATCTAGCACAGTGGCTGGAATGGAGAAACTGAATAAACAAGCATCTTCTAGGTCTCCAACTTGTTATTTCTCCTGTGCACTTGTCCTAGGTCTTAAGCTGCCGACTGGATGCCTATAGTTTAACATCTCCTCTTAACCTAAAACTCAATGTGTTCAAAACCCAACTGCCATCATCCCCCAAACTATATCTGTATCCAACTTCCCATATTGTCAGTCACCCCATTATTTCCCCAGTTATATGGAGATTCTAAATTTTGAATAGGAAATTATTATCACTCTTGAAATTATTATTATTATTATATATAATTATTATATAATAATAATTATCATTATATTATATATAATTATTATCACTCTTGACCCCTTTCTATTTGCCTAATATACATGTATCTTTTGTGCATTTCTGTTTACCATGTATGCATTATCTCATTTGGTTCCCTTAACATAGTTATGGGTTATATTTTAAATGATGCTGTGTGTATTATATATTTATTATATATATTTACATATATTTATTATATGTGTGTGTGTGTGTGTGTGTGTGTGTGTGTGTGTGTTCGCTTTCTCATTTAGAATTAAAACCTTGAAGCATAGATAGAGTTTCATTAAATTCACATGACTACTGAGCGGTAGAGCTGGATTTTAAGCCCACATGTGTATATCAGACTTTAGATCTTGGACTCAAAACCAGTTTTCATTTTTATTATGTGGAAGTTCTTCTTTTCCATTACCCTCACCTAATCCATTTCTTTATCCCTTTGAATCTGCACTATTGTAGATTTCTTGAAAAGCTTCTTTCTCTCTCCTTGCTTTTTACAATGGCCTCAAAATAGTCTTCTCTACTCTCTAACTTTCCATGACTTGCCAATGTGTTGGAAATAAGATCCATCTCCTGGACTTTATTTTATAGGACTCTCCAGTCCACCCTCCAGCTAAATAGCTCATCCAGGTCTGGTATAACCATAAATATATGTTACTTTCTGGCCAAATGGACTTGCCTGCTTCTCTCATCACCCAATTTGCTTTGCCATTGCTGTGTTACATACACGATCCACTTGTTCCTTTTTAAGTATTAATCTGTTTTTTTTTTAAAAAGATTTTATTTACTTATTTGACAGACAGAGATCACAGGTAAGCAGAGAGACAGGCAGAGAGAGGAAGGGAAGGAGGCTCCCTGCTGAGCAGAGAGCCCGATGCGGGGCTCGATCCCAGGACCCTGGGATCACGATCTGAGCTGAGGGTAGAGGCTTTAACCCACTGAGCCACCCAAGAGCCCCAGTATTAATCTTATTCTTCTTATTAATCTTCTTATTAATCTTATTCTTCCATGTCACATGTTAGCTTCTCCATGAAGCCTTTCCCAGTTCCAGTTGACAGTACTCTCACCTTCTGAAGTTTTATTTATTTATTTATTTATTTATTTAAGATTTTATTTATTTATTTGTCAGAGAGATAGAGAGAGCACAGGCAGGCAGAGTGGTAGGCAGAGGCAGAGGGAGAAGCAGGCTCCCTGCCGAGCAAGGAGCCCTATGTGGGACTCCATTCTAGGACGCTGGGATCATGACCTGAGCTGAAGGCAGCTGCTTAACCGACTGAGCCACCCAGGCATCCCCCTTCTGAAGTTTTAAAAAAATACTTAAAAATTTTTTAAATACTTAAAATAAAAAATTTTTAATTTTAAAATAAAAAAATTTGTTTACTAAAATGCCTTGCACATTGTGCCTAACAAATCCTTGCCAAATGAATGTGCCTGTTATTTTATTTGTATGTTTTCCTGGTGACTAATGTTATCAATGTTAGGGATCACATTTTATGCAAACCTATAAACTTAACCTTTGATTAGGACTCAGGTAAGAGCCTCTTGAATACCTAGGTATTTTATTCTACTTGTGTTAAAATTACTCTATATGAGTACAGCCTTCTTTCCTCTAATTAAACCTAACAAATAATTATTGAGCACTTATTGTATGTTAATCCCTGGGAACTCAGAGATAAATAAGATAAGATTTCACAAAGCCTGAATGACTCTTGGGGGTGGGGAACGAAGAGATTCAATTGACTGTAACACAATTAGAGGAGTGCTTGTGGCATGGTACTGTTCTGGGAGGACAAAGAGGAGGATATTATTTCTCTCTGGGACAGTGATGGTCAGAGGTATTCACAGAGAAGGAAATCTTTCACTTGAGCATTGAAGAGGAGTAAGATTTCATGAGGTTTGGGAACTGGAAATGGCATAATTTGAACTATGTTTTTGAAAGAAAATTCTGTTAGAAATGTGGTGAATGATTTCATGTGCAGGAGACTGGGGACAGGGGACCCAGTTTAGGGTCAGGTTTAAACTCTGGCGTTAAGTGTTGAGATCTTAAATAAGGGATTTAATGCAAGGGTGGATTCTAAACATGTTTCAGATTCCAAAAACTTAGAACATTTAGAACACTCAGTTCTAAACACTTAGATTCCAAAGATAATGCATCAGTTGTGGAATGTTGTCAGTTATTCCCCATCCCCCACCCCCCACCAACGTAGTGATAGATTTGTGAGGTGGTGCTCATCCCCCACTCTCTGCTTATGTCCAAGAGTGCCCAGTTATTTCTAAGGCTAAGGTTGAGGGAGGGACATGTTACAAGGTTTCAGGACAGAGGAAAAACAGATACAATTCAGTGGACCAAAATAAGGAGAGAGCTGTGTCTGTTTCTGCTTCAGCTCTATATTTTAATCAATTCTGCATTTGGCCAGGAAGACCCACTAGAACAATTTTTGGTATACCACCCACTAGGATCTCTCATTGCGTTTTCAGAGAACTCGGTTCTCAAATTTTATAGATAAGTCATATTTCACCAAATAAATTTCTTTGATAATTCATGGTCAATTGTGTAGACATAATTTTCATTTGCATGACAACTGTAGAAGGTTCACATTCCGGTAACCAGGGGTGGGGGTTGGTGGGGCAGGGGTGGGAGCGGGGAGCTGGGAACAGAGTTTTATTTGGTGTTGTAGCCATCCTGACACCTTCCACCTCTGGGTACTTATTTTATTTTAAATCTCCATGTCTCATTCCATTAATGTTTTGATTTTTTAAAAGGTGCAAACTCCTTAACCTGTCCTCCATTTCAACGATGCTCTCTTAGAGAACACAGAGCCAGCAAATTACTTAAAACAACAAAGTGTCATGATTCAATAGTCATAACTTTTCTTCCTATTAATAATGGTTCCCCCCCCGAATCATATCTACATGTCAATCACATCAATAGATGAGAAAAATGATGTTTGGCAACGTTACAAAACACAGACATCTTGGAACCTGGTTATTTTCTATTTTTTAACCTTTAATACTGAGCTAAAATCAATAATAAATCTAAAAAATAATCAATAAGGGTATATTACATTCTGTTGAAAATTTCGTATAAATCTTTCAGTCTTTATACATTTTGGCCTTATGGTGGTACAGACAGGTGAATTGTAAATTAGGTGTTTTTAAAACACATATGTTTTTAATTAATGCATGATATAATACAACAATAAATACAACCAAGAATAAAATGCTAATTTATATTTTATATTTAGATATAATCAAGTCAGGTTAAAACAGACACTTGATGTTTCCCACATTGATTCAGCGTTTATATCTCAGATGCAAAAGGATCCAATGAATAATAATTTACATATATATACATTTTAAAGAGTAAAAATAGATGGAATCGTATATAGGTTTGCATGGCAAGATAGTGGAATACTAGAAAGCAGTTCAATTGTGAGATGTTAAAAACTTAGAAAATTGATAAGCAATTTAAGAAAGATATAAATTATAGCTTAATTAAATTATGTAGTATTTGAGAGTCCTTGTTAGTAGATTCCATGTGTTCAGTGTTTTTTAGCAGTAACCTTCATAGTTTAAAAAATTCATAGGGACTTAAAATCTGTTCTGTCTTGAAAATGTTCTATCTCCATTACTGTTAGGGTAGGTCTGGAATGGGGTGGTTAATCCTGCAGAGGTAGCCAGGGAGTCAGGCTCGAATAGAGGAAGAGTCCCTTGAGGATGTTTACTGACCATAGGCGTTCCTCTTTCTGCTGGGGACCTGCTTTCCAGATGTGAATGGTTCTGATGGATCTATTCACACAGCAGCATGGATGGGGGGTTATGAACACAAGGTCTGGGATTACACTGCCTGTGTGACCTGGACAGGTAGTTTAACCTTTCTTTGCCTTGATTTTCTCATCTGTGAAATAGAAATCAAACCGTTAGTGTTAAAAGACAAGTTAGCATTGGTGCTGGCCCATAGTGACTCTCAGTACTAGCTTTTCCTGTCATTATGCGCCTGAATTCCACCTCCTCTTTCACTCTGACTTTACCTTGGGTTTCTTCCTGATTTTTGAGAGCCCAGAATTGAGTTTACTTTCTGTTGACTGAACCTGTTTCATCCTTTTTATTAGCCCTTTTAATCCCAACTTGGTGGGTTTACACTGCTCTCTGGTTATCCCACCTAAATTCAACATTTACCTTGGACTCCTTACCTTTTCTTTCTTCCCACATCAATTTCTCTTGAAGTTCAGTTTTCTTAAAAAAAAAAAAAAAATTTATTTATATTTGTAGAGCACAGACAAGGGGAGGAGCAGAGGGAGATGGAGAGAGAGAATCTTATTTTTTTTTTTTTAAAGATTTTTTATTTTATTTATTTGTCATAGAGAGAGAAGCGAGAGCAAGCACAGGCAGACAGAGTGGCAGGCAGAGGCAGAGGGTAGAAGCAGGCTCCCTGCCAAGCAAGGAGCCCGATGTGGGACTCGATCCCAGGACGCTGGGATCATGACCTGAGCCGAAGGCAGCCGCTTAACCAACTGAGCCACCCAGGCGTCCCGAGAGAGAGAATCTTAAGCAGACTCAGTCCCACAACCCTTTCAGCTCATGACCTGAGCTGAAAGTAAGAGTTGGACGCTTCACTGAATGAGCTACTTGGATGCCCCCAGCAATTCTTTATTATATCTGTTACCTCTGTCACTTCTTTTCTGATCCCACTGCTACCACTGAGCTTCAGGTTGGCGCCATTCATCAGGTGCACACCCTTCTCTTCCTACTCCTCCTGCTCACAGATACTGTATGAATTGTCTCAAAATGCTACTCTTTACTTAACTTGTTTACATCACTACCCCCTCAAATACTATTCCCTGCTGAAGTATGGAGACACTTTCCCTGACATTTAAGGCTTCTACCAACATTCATTTATTCAAATTATTTATTTTATGTCAGATTTTATAACAGGCAGTGTAGATAAAATAAAAATTAGTCAAAGTCTTTGCCTTCAGGAAGCCTACAATCTAGTGAAAAGTTAAAAAAGTCTTCCTCTAGCTCTCCTGTATGTTCCTATTTCTGTGCTTTAAGTACTTTCCCCTCTTTTCTACTGATCTTAGTCCTTGCTTTCCTCCAAGTCCTCCTGAAAGTTCTTTCTGGAAGCCTCCTCAGGAGGACTGATGCTCGAGAACCTAATTCACTGCTGGCTTCAGGAAACATTGCTGCCGGTTGCATTTGCCTTTGCCCTGCACGAAATACCAGTCAAGGGCACTGCGGAGCTTCTCTCTTCTCTGCCTCTAAGACAGATCCTCAGATCTTCACTTTTGCAGAATCTCATGGGGGAGAAAAGGCACAGATTATAAACAGCTTGATTTCTGAATGTCTTTTCTGCTTGACTTCCTTGGACTCACTTTTGTTTATTTTAGGTCCTGAGAACATCGGTAAGAGCTCATATGATTCTCTGAGATTCAGCTCAAGTTTCCTGTATGAGTCAAAACAAACTCAGTGTTTAAACAGTTATTGGAGCCTGGAACATTTACAGAACATACATTATACACAAAAATTCTAGTGGTTGTCATGGGAGTGACACCAGTGTGAGCAAGAGGAGTTTCTAGCTTCTGTCCTTCTAGAGTTAAGGCAGGGGGTAGATTATTAATGTTACAGAGGAGGGAGAGATAAATACAACCAGCACCATTGTGAATTCTCCCAAATACTTCTTAATAACATCCACTTAACATCTACTCACAATTCACATTCATCATTACTGCTCATACCATGGTTCATTTTTTGTTCCTAGCTGGTCTCCCAGCTTCAGACTCCCACATCCTCTCCTACCCCAGCCAGAAGGATTTGTTAAAAATAAAGTTGTATCGTGTCTATTGTGCTATGATCTTCTTTCAGAAGCTTTTTATGTCTACCTATCATTCTTAGAATAATACTCAAGCTCCTTACCCTGCCTTGCTAGGTCTTTCAGAATTAGCTTCCCTAACATCATGTTTTTATTTTTTTCTTTTCTGTGAATATTTATTGACATCTAATGGACACCAGGAAATACTCTTAAGTGCTACATATAATCATGGGCCCCTAAATTTGAGGCCTCTTGCTTTGAGGAATTGAAACAATAAATAAACAAAAGATTAACATAATTTCAGCAAGAGTTGTGTCTGTAAAAAAGAATTTGAAAACCTTGAAAAGTCAAAAATTGCTCAAGGTTAGTTGTCAAGTCAGGTGTAGATATGACACACAAAAAATTTGGGGGAAAACACTAAAAATCCTATCTATCTGCCTTTAGATTACGTCAGAATTGTTTTTAAGTTTTGTCTCTATCTCAAGCAAATCTAAACTAGAAATTGCTCATGATGTATTACAGGTATGATTTCTACAACAGAGAAACGAGAGGATTCATTCCCTCTGTCGCATGACTGGTAAATGAACATGTATTTATGGTATGAGGTAAAAATAAAATGTCTAGGGTTTTTGATACCATGTCTTATGTTTCTTGACTTAGATAGCATTTTTAATCCACTGATCAAATACAGATACCAAATATTATTGAGTAACGAACTTCTATTGTACTGACAAGAGCTATTAAAAGAAAGACAAGCTAATGTCATGGAGGACAACACGGTGGTGGGTTGTGAGGCGGCATTAGCTTGAGTGTCAAGGCCTTTTTCTGGCCCTGCCCTTGGCAACTTCTCTTGCTCTTGCAGGTGCTTTGACATGCAGTGTTCTCTCTCCTGTTCCTTGATCTTCACCTACACTATTTTTTGGCCTAGATTATTTGACTTGATTTCCAGGCTTCTCTCTTCTTCTTGGCCACTTCTAGTAGGTCAAACTGAGATATCCCCCTCTCCCAGAAGCTGCCTTCCCCAAATCTGGATTAGGTGTCCCTCTGATGTTGTTTGTTTGCCATTTCCCCACACTGTGTCCTAATTACCTGTTTACTCATCTGCATTTTCTGGCACGCTAAGCTTTGTGAGGCTCAGGGCATTGGTTTATCTTATTCCCTCCTGTATTTCCAGTCCTTAGCATAGTGGTTGGCATATAATGCTTGTCAAAGACATATTTATTGAAAAAATGCATGTAACATATCAAATGAGTAAGTTCGAGTTGAAGGAAGGGGAGCACATACCTAATTAAGTGAATTGCATAAGGAAACATTTGAGATTTCTGGAGAACTTTGAGCCATAGAATGCTTTTGAAGGAAAAGCATTACTAAGCACCATGTTACAACATTATAGGGAAGAAGCTATACTACGTATAGCACCCATATACAATTGGGTTTCTTTTCCTGGAATGAGGTCAATAGGAGTCAAAAGGATGGTAGTGAAGACATGGCAGAGTAACAGATATTAATTATTATGAAGAGAAAAATCTCTTAGCCTGGTTATTTATACCCATTATTACCAAGAGAAAAGCTTGGTACCATAGTTACTACTTTGTTATTAGAAGGGGAGAATTTATATGCATGAACAAACATTTTTGGGCGAAGTAGACTATTTAGTCATTCTCAAATGCAGGTTATGGAGGGCCACAATTTTGGGTTTTAATTTTTAACTGGGATATTATGAGCTCTGATCAGGTGATCTACCTCTGTAAACTGCAGACCCAGTGAAAGAATGTCCAGCACTCAGTAATGATTGTGATTAGCTGAGAAGCGAGATAAAAAAAGAGTAGGGGTATAAATGTGCTTATAGGGAATAAAACAAACAATAACAAAATGGGAAGAAAATATTTTTTAAACTACTCTGTCAAACTATTCATTATACACTGGAATTCAGAATAAAATGGAGCCACTAGAAACTTCTATCTGAGGGGATTCATTTAGTGAAGTACTTATTGCCAACTCAGAAGAAGCCTTCTCATCTCTAAGAGTGCCTCTCAGCGTGGGTCCTCAGGGGAAGCATTAGATCAAGACTCCAATGTGTTATTTCCAATTCATTTACATGCCCATCTTATTGTACCCTCGGATCATCTGTATTGCACATGTAAAAGGCAGCTTTATCCTTCATCTGCCAGCACCACATAAAACCAGGCATTGCTAACCCTGTGCCCTGTGATGTTAAACATGTATGCTAAAAGTGGATGTTTTCTTGCTGTGATGTTCTTAATTTGGTTTACAGACAATTTATAAAGCTATTTGTTAGTGGACATGGCCAAAAAAAGCAGACTTTTTTCAGGTCTCTGGAGTATTTTGTTAAAAAAGACCTGAAGGCACATATTTCGTACTGTTGGGAGCTATAGTTTGATAGGATTGAAGATGCATAAGTTTTTACCCTCTCCCCCTCAAACTTGAGAAGAAAAGACTTGAAGAAAGAACTTTCAGCTGGTATTAGGAGAGATACAGGATAGATCAGGTACCTTTTTAATGTGTCTCTTTTCCCACTAAAGCCCTGATGTTAGAAGACATTGACTAGTGACAAACACTGCAATTTTCTTTGTATGTGAACTAGAGCATTTCGGCTAAAAGCTTAAAGGAGCTTACAGGTAAGATGTCGCGGCAAGAGTTTCTCCCCTGAAAGAACACAACTTAATAAATGTGCAGTGGCTCTGTTTGGACCCCCTACCTGTCTAGAAATACAAAATCACAGTCTGTCTGCTGCCTTAAACTCATGCCTTGTGCACGCATGAGCTGTCCCCCTCTGAGGTTTACTGGAGTGTATTTCATTAGAACCTCTTCGTGGCATCATGAACCTGATTGTAATGAATGGGTTGAACTCTGAAAGCACTGGGCACTGACCTCCCATCTGCTGATATCCTAAATCAGGCCATTAGAGGATTCCACAAGAAAGAGCATGCTGTTTATAGGTTAATTTATCTCTCATTTGGTTCAACTAGATGTGTGCTTATAAAGGTCCTCTAATTGAATCTTATAGATGCCACAGAGATCTTTCCATTTTAAAGAAGTCTTTGGGAATAAATACAGCCAGTTCTCAATTTTCTATGGTAATGGAGAACTGGCCAATACAGGGGAGCACGATACAGAGGTGGTTCTCTATCCTCATTTACGTGATTAATTTTAAACCTCTATCGCTATCAGATACTGAACCAGAACTATTGCAATGGCTAATCTTGGTCTCTTTCTCATTTATTTTATCTGATAACTCTCTAGTCAAGATGCTATAAACAACAAAGGAAGCCCAATGCCTGATGACCATGTGTTTCTCCATAAAACACGAAGGACTATAGATACTGATGGAGGCAGATGTGTGAACTCACTGGTTAGTGACACTGTGCCATTAGAAAAGTAAGGCATTCCTAATCATCTGTAGCATGTGGACGTGGCAGTGGCCTGAGACTCAAAAATGATAATGATCGTGTCTATTCATTGAGCACTCACTCCACGCTAAGTACTGGACTAAGCAGTCACATTTATTTGTTTAATCTTCACAAGAAATCAAAGGGGTTGGTATGGTTGTTATCCCTGTGTGGCAGATGAAGAAACCGAGGCTTGCTAGAGATGAGTTCCTCCCCTTGCATGCAGTGCTAGTGATAGCCTGGTGAGGACTGCCTGCTGGGTGTGTCCAACACCGCCCCTCTTCTCCTCTGCCTCTGGAGCTGGCACTCCCACTCCTCTTCGCAGCATGGGAGGTGTTGGAAATCATCCCCTGCGGTGCTGCAGTGCCTGCTTGCTCGCTGTCCTCTTGGCCCTCATTCCCTTCACTCTTCCCAGCTTGATTCGACATCTTTTACAGGTTGGTTAACCCTGGTCTACAAGTTACTGATAGTGAAATATCATGAAATGAGCCCTCTTCGCTAACTTACAATCATCCATACCCTAGGGCCTGGAAAATCATCTCTGCTTCATTTTGAGGCTTTTTGAATTCTCTGTATGTTTTGCCCCTTTTGCTGGAGCCATCCTGTAAATACATGCTTCATTTATGTGTGTGTGTGTGTGTGTGTGTGTGTGTGTTTGTGAATTTTTTTTTTTTTTAATATTTCAACCATGTGGGACGTGTCTTATGAAATGTCTTGTCAGTGTCTTATGAAAGTATCCTGGTGAGTAAAGAGCTTACAAATCACTTAGAATGCCTGGCCGTTGGTATGATGCTGTCCCTTACACTTCGCAGCAGTTACAACGTATTTGAAGGTTTGTGCTTCTAGTACTTAGTTAATTCATTTATCACCTACCTTTGAGGGATAATTGTGGGTGTGTAATTTTAGCAACATCATTATGCCTGTTGATATAATCCAGAGCCGCCTCGGTGGTGCAGCCCCTGATTATATGTTCAGTTAACTACCGCGTGTTGTCAGTACTTCTCACCTACCAGGTTTTCTTGGGTCGGATACTTGTAATCATTTATAGCAAAAATTGTCCTGCCAGGGATTATCACCGCAATCCCATGGTCTCAGAAACTCACACATACAAGTGACCCTATAGGTGTGTTTTCCAGACTGCGAGTTTGGTGAAGAAAGCTTGGGGACAGGCTGCCTGATTCTGGTTTGAGTTCCATGTGACTTTGGTCAAGTCACTAACTTCTCCCAGAGACTGTTTCTCATTTGGGTATGAAATGAATGTGGAAGTGTTTAGCCTGCCTAACCTCACAAGACTATCATGAAGTTCAGTCGGAATCATATATGTAAATGCCTTCTTAAACCTGTAGAACAGGGGCAAAATGTGGCATGTGACCTCTCTCAGTCTTGACACCTATTTTCCCGATCTTCTGTTCATGTACACTAAGAAACATTTTTACTTTCCAGCTTATATTTGTGCAGTTGAAACTTTTTTAATCCATATTTTCATGCCAGAGAAAAGCTACATTCCCATATTTGTTATCTATGAATTCTCTACAGGCGGGGGTTAGAATCTCCTGCTTCTTTGAAACCCTCAGATGGAGAGTGTCTTAGTTTGAAGTGTCTGAACTTGGTTGCTCAGAGGTTGGTTGGCTTGAGGAATATACATCATTGGCACGAACTGTGCCCTTGCTGTGGTCTTTATGGATTAGGCTTATGAAGTTAGAGTTTTCTAGGGCTTCTGGTGCTTTGTCATGGAGGCAATGGCGTTACAATAATGTCTCCTAGTTTACACAGAGGCACTTTAGGACAAATTATACCCTTGCCCCCAGGACCACAAAGGCCTCCATTTTGATCTCATCATCCCCAGCCCCAGAATAGCTCTGCCCCACTTTTTTATTTTGCTCTATAGTCATTAGGTTAGATTTTGTGTGTGTGTGTATAAACATTCATGCCTAATATGAAACTAATAGTCAAGTATCCTATCGTCCAAGGGGAAGAGGAGTACAAAGGAACATTCGGAAGGCAGCTGGCTTATAGGGTGACTTGTGGGAATTAAAAAAAAAAAAAATTCTCTGTGGGTAAACAAATGAGGAAAAGATGCCACTTCTCTGAGCTAACACAGCCCCTGCCAGGGCATCGAGCTTGGAGAATAGATTCTGGACTTGTTTCAGCTGCCACTTACTGCCCTGGTGGTGCCTTTATGCAGGCTACAAACTGCATGGGGGCACATGGCAACCCTGAATATAAGGGTCTGGGGCAGGGGTTATTACCACTGAACAAAGGGTGGAGCATAAACAGATCTCATTCTGCCTTGGGGCCCAGTGGAGTGATCAGCCTGGAGGGATCAGACCTTTGGAGAAGGGTTGAAGGGGGGAAAAAAAAAAAAGTGTTGTCTGCCAAAGAATCAGGCATCACAGAGAGGCTGGGGGCAATTTCTCCTCATGGGAAAACAAGACCCCCAAGCTCCCGTAAACATATATTCGGCACCCAAATGCCGGCATCAGGGAGGCCTATGGAGTGTCTGCCATGTGCTTTCCTCTCCATCTGTTCCCTACCCCACCATGGATTTTCTGGTACCTATTAATGACATTTTTCTTTATTCTTTTTCTTCCCTTTTTACCTCCAATCCGGCATTTTCATCTTAGGTTTCATCTGTACAGAACTATGGGTAAGAAAAAGAGGAGACTGTCCTCGGGCTCATCAGTCTCTGGGCCTCTAGGCATGGCTCTGAGTCTAAGAAGCCAAATACCTCTGGAAATGGAATGATAGGCATTAATCTGTTCCATAAATATTTATCATATATCTACAGTGTGCCAGGTCCTGGCAACACATCAGTGATCGATTATACAAGTCATTTTCTCTGCCTAAATATTTCCCCACGATGTACCCAACTCTTCCTTATTGTTCAGGTCTTAGTTGAGATGCTCCTTCACCCTCCCAACCCAAATTCCCATAAGTTTCTAGGGTCTTCACTATTCTGTCTTTCATACCCTTTTTCCATTTGTGATTAGTAGTGCAATGGCCTTCTTTCCCACTAGATTGTGAGGTGAGGTCAGGACTTTGGCTGGGGGCTCTGGGCCTACCTGACTGTCTGACAGATGCTAGACCCTCAAAAACTACTGGTTAATGTGGGAGTGAATGATTAACTACCAAGCATAAGACCCACTAATTTACCTTTTGATAAACCTTTTTGAAAACACTGCTATGCATTTGAATGGGAGGTGTTTATCCACCTTTAAAATCAAATGAGCTTTTAAAAAAACCACTGAAGTTTCCTGCCTCAAGTTTTTCCTATAATCCCAACCTAAGAGATCTATTTAACTGGGGTATTTTATATCAGAATATCAGAAAAAATATCTTTTCATAAGTTTTAACAAACACCCAGCCAACCAACTTATATGACAAGAAGGGAATCTCAGCATTTACTTCACCAGGTGATTTATATGATTAATCGTGGCCCGCGACCATAGGGCAATGGGGATAAATAACCGTGCATTGGGGTATTTTCATTGTAAGATGGCCATTTCTCTGGTCTTTGATTGATCACGGTCACTGTGATCATGACTGAAACCTTTCATTAACCTTTTTATATTTAATTTCTTGTTTTGAGCTAGCACCATTGTTAATCCTATTTCCAGGAGCAACACAACACACATGTGCCCTTTTGAGAAGCATCTAGACTCCCTGGCACTGCCTGGCAGCTGCTGAACAAAAAGCAGATCTGAGCAAGAAAGGGCTTCGAAAAGCCTTTGCTGTCTGTCTTCCCTCCTAAGGAGGTCTCATCACGATGTGGGGACACCCAGTGAGTATAATGTTCTAAAGACCCATAAAACATTATTTGACAAGAAAATTTTGCCTCGCCTACGAGCTGCCGCTAATGAATTTCATATGATGCAAGAAGCAGCATGGCTGAAATATTTTTATTAATACTAATAATATTTTTTGCTTATACAGCAACTTTCATTGGAGGAAACGGAGTTAGAAAGGAAGCTTTAAAGACATACTTGGGGTAAAATTACTGGCTCATAACTTTTAAACTTGCTGCTGCCCCTCTGCCATGCTGGAGGTGGGGGGCTGGCTGCAAAGCTAAGGTCCTTCACCTCAGAGAATTTCAGTAGCTGGACATTCCTGGACTTACAAATTCCACAGGAAAACCAAGTGATTTGTTTGTTTATTTGTTTGAAGGAGCAACACACAAGTATTTTCTTATGGTGTGACGTTAAACTAATCCACTTCAGAAAAAATGGTAATGAGAGTTGATTTTTTTAATGCTGTTGTTGGCTGCCCTTGGCAGTTTGCTTTATGGTGTGTGTGGCATTGTTTTAAGTGCTTAGGGCACATGTATAATGTCCACAACATCCTTGTGAAATAGGTGTTATCGTGCGTTTTTTTTTTTTTATAGATGAAGTGATTTAGGCACAGAGAGGTAAAACAACTATCGCCACTTGCCTAGAACTTGCTGAGAAATGTTCCTATCTGGGACCCTTGGGTTCCAGACTGCAGAAGAGAGGAAAACTTGGTTAATGGTTGGTGTGTGCTCAGGAGATTATGCCCTGTCTTTTGGCACTTAATGTAAATTCCGTGCCTTCTATTCCTTTGATGCGTGTACTTTCCTCAGTTCGTCAACTAAACTCCAGGCTCTGTGAAGACAACGATTTGAGGTTAGGTCTATAAAATTTAGCTCAGGTTTTGATAACTAAAATCCAGGGCGGATGTTTTAATCAGGGCATAAGCTGTTTTCTAATGGGGACAATGATAGAGGATTTTGAAATCAGAGCCATTCTGGCAAACCCAAGACATGTATCACCCTAATTCTTGTGCTTTCTTTTTTTAAAAAAAGACGAAGGTCGGGGAGTAGTCTGCTGTCATTTTTAGGCTTAGTTATAAAGTGTGTGCATTTTGGTAGAGAATTGGGGCCTTGTACTCTGTATTACATATTCAAAAAATCAGTATTTTTTATGGGACAGTCATGCTCCAGGGAATTTGTTTAAACTAGTACAAAATCCAAAATATAAAATTTATTTATTTTCACTCAAAAATATACTTTTAGAGTTGTAGCTCTATGAAATGCTTTTTATGTCTGAGTCAGGGCATCTAGGAAACCAAAGAAGCAATCTGAGAACCTTGAAGACCATGGAATGAGGTGTCCACCAAGATTACTGTTGAAGCCACAGAACTTTTAATCTATAGAAAATATCTTCCTGGGGCTCCTCGGTGGTTCAGTCAGTTAAGTGTCTGACTCTCTTGATCTCCGCTCAGGTCTTGATCTCACAGTCATAAGTCTGAGCCCCATGTTGGGCTCCACATGTGGAGCCTACTTAAAAAAATACATACGTATCTTCCTGGTGGCTTGCATTCTTGGGCCCAATGTATAGAGTCTAACTCTCCATTGGACAGCCCCAAAGAGTTATAAACTCTTTATTATCCAACCTTGCCCCTTTTTATAGTGTTAGCAGGGACTTAAAAAAAAAAAAAAAAAACTTGGTCATTTTCATCAGTAATTTCTATTTCTATCCCTCAAGTTATAGGATACTGTTTCTCTGATAGTACTGTAAGTAGTCCCATGCACTTTATATGGCCTGATAATGTTTGGAATGTATATTAATCTTAGCAGCATGTCGTAAATCATCTTTTAAGTGAGTTAATTCCTGGATGGGGACCCACAAATGCCAGCTCACCTCCATTTACATTGATTCTGTTACCTTCAAATTCAAAAAGTAACATTCTAGGTGGGTCAGCAAAGTGTGATGCCAAAGGAGGAAGAAATGGGATCTGGAATTCAAAGACCTGTGTTTAGCATCTCTACTCTGTTCATTTCTTAGCTTGACCTTGGTCAGCTCACTTATTCTGTTTGAATCCCAGTTTCCTTATAATTATAATAACTACCTTATTAAACAAAAGAAGATTATGAATGTGAAGGTGCATGAGAATTTTATGACAATATATATAAGGTAGTTCAATATTTTGGTTTATATCAGTTTGGGAACCATAATAGGTAGGACCCTTTCAAGTGTAACTGACAGCCCAACACAACTGGCTGACATCTGATATGCACTGGATTATGTACAGCCAGTTCTGCTATAACCTGACATAGGCATTTCTAAAAGCAAATCTATGTGATGAAGATTTTTGTTTTATTTTAATTTATTTTATATTTTTTCAGTGTTTCATTGTTTATACACCACACCCAGTGCTCCATGCAATATGTGCCCTCCTTAATACCCACCATCAGGCTCATTCAACTCCCCACCCCTCACCCCTCCAAAACTCTCAGTTTGTTTATCAGAGCCCGCAGTCTCTCATGGTTCATCTCCCCCTCCGATTTCCCCCAACTCACTTCTCCTCCCCATCTCCCAATGTCCTCTGTGTTATTCCTTAGGTTCTATAATTAAGTGAAACCATATGATAATTGACTCTCTCTGCTTGACTTATTTCACTCAGCATAATCTCTTCCAGTCCCATCCATATTGATACAAAAGTTGGGTATTCAACCTTTCTGATGGAGGCTTAATACTCCATTGTATATATGGACCATATCTTCTTTATCCATTTGTCTGTTGAAGGGCATCTTGGTTCTTTCCACACTTTGGTGACTGTGGCCATTGCTGCTATGAACATTGGGGTACAGATGGCCCTTCTTTTCACTACTTTTGTATCTTTGGGGTAAATACCCAGTATTTAATAGCAGGGTTGATGAAGATTATGGATATACTAACTGTCTAAACTGGCACTAATGGAAATACAATGTTTATCAAAATTGACTCCAATGTAATTCAGTATTTTTTGTAGAGATGTTATAAAAAAGAAAGGTGGAATTAATTTGAATATATTTTTTATTCCACCATATATCTTAAATATTATTTTTTGCATAAATCAATATAAAACTTATTAATAGCTTTTTTTTTTTTTTTTACAAAAAGTATAGAAGACTGTATTTTACATTTATAGCACATTTCAACTTCAGCCAGCCACACTTCAAGTAGCCACATGTACTAGTGGCAGCTGTACTGGATAATGTCAGTCTGACACCTGGATCACAGCCTTAGAGTAGCAGTTGGAGCTCAGTCCCCAGATTACATGGGTTTAGAGTGGGGAACAACTGAATGGAAATTGAGACTGATTTCTTAGAAAAGAAAGAATGGAATTTGTGGAGACAAAATCATCATCTCTACAAAATCTCTTAATTTTCAAGGAGTTAAAATTCCTGATCTCCAGGCCATTTTTGGCTAAATATATTTAAGTGAATTCTGTAGTTCAGTGAAAATACAGCAGGTGCACGAGAGAGTGCTAGGTTGGGATGAAGACATAGGATTTTTGGCTTACCTGCGTTAGCCCTTCTAACTATCTGAGCTGGACAAAGTTCCTTGGTCTTCATTTTCATCTATAATATAAATGGATTCAATAGGTGTTTTCCAAACTTTAGTATTATTAAAATAAATTTTATTGAGGTATAATTTACATATAATAAGGGATACCCATTTTAAAATGTATTTCAAGGAGTATTTGACAAATTTAACACACTTGTAACTAGCAGCACACTCAAAATATGGAAAACATTTCCATCCCTGCAAAACGTTACCTTGTACTCCTTACCCCGGAAATATTCTGTTGATAGGTACTTTGGTATTTTCTAGATTCTGGATCAAGTAACTTGCAGGCATGGCTGAAGTCAGAGCTGAAATGGATACAGATCAATTTTCTATGTCCTTTAGCCAAGGGTATTTTTAACCTAAGCCACCAAACTGTTTTTCAAGAGTTTGTGCCAATTTATAAAACAACAAAATATGAAAATTCCAGTTGCTTCATATCCTTGCCAAGACTTGTTATTATCAGTCTTTTTAATTTTAACCCTTTTAATGTGTGTACGAAGATATCTCAGTGGGGGTTTTGTTTTTTTTAAAGATTTTTATTTTTTATTTATTTATTTGACAGAGATCACAGTAGGCAGAGAGGCAGGCAGAGAGAGGGGAAGGGAAGCAGGCTCCTTGCTGAGCAGAGAGCCCAATGCGGGGCTCGATCCCAGGACCCTGGGATTGTGACCCGAGCCAAAGGCAGAGGCTTTAACCCACTGAGCCACCCAGGCGCCCCTCTCAGTGGGGTTTTATTTGGATTTCCCTGATGACTTGATGATAGCAACCCTCTTCTGTTGTGCATACTAGCCCTTTGCACATCACTTTTTCTGAAGTGTTGGTTCCAATCTTTTGCCTGTTTTTAAAATATCTTACTATTTGTCAGATAGGTATAGTGACTTTTCTTTTAGTCTGAACCTTGTATTTTATTTTCTTAATGTCATGTTTAGAAGCGCAAATACTTTTAAAGTCCAGTGTATCAGTTTCTTCTCCTATGAGTCTTGTGTTTTCTGTCCTAATCTAAGAAATCTTTACTATCCCAAGGAAGATTTTATCCGAGACTTGTCTAAAAATTTTTAGTTTTATTTTTTATGTTTAGATGTACTATCCATTTTGAGTTAGTTTTGTGCATGAGGTAAAGATGGAGATTCATTTTATTCCAAATGTATATCCAGTTGTTTTGTAGTTTTTTAAAATCTTTTTTCCATTGAATTATCCATGTAGATCATATATATGATATATACAAGCAATAATGTGTATAATATAATCATATAATAGTGTTCATATAATATATATGATATGATTATATGTCTAATATATAATACATAATATATAATATATAATAAATGATTATATATGATAGGATATTTTTATATATATACACACTCACATATATATATATGAAATGTTTACACCATGGATCATTATTATTTTTGTGTCCTTTGCTTAAAGCAACTTGGAAATGAGACAGCTGCCCATGAGCCTCTTTTCTGAATGCAATAGTGTGGAATTAAAAGATAGTCTTATTTTGGAACCTTGACCACTGACTCCATTTAACATACCTGCTCAGAAGTCAACCACGTTAAGATGGGATATTTTGCGGGTCTTCTCTAGAAGCAAGTACTTGTCAGAATGGAAGGATTTGGATTTCTGGTTATTCTTTTACTCCTCCCTTCTGTATCCTCCCATCTAAAGCTTCCTATTCATATGGCCACCTTACCAATTCCAAAACCCTCTGTTTCTGTGGCTCGATCCCCAAATCTATGGTGCTTTATACACAAACTAGATCTGTAAGAGCAGCATGTTCTAAGAGTATTCATACTAGACTGTAAGGGAGACAAATTTTCTATCTTTAGGAGACTTGACAATAATCTCTCTGTAATTCTGGATAATGCATACTCCTTGAGTCAGGATGTCTCTGGTTCTGCAGTTACCCTGACGGTCAAAATGTTCACCTGATTCTGGCCCGGTTTTCCCCATTGTTTGTATTTGTCTTGCACTGTGTTGAGCTGGTACATTGCCCTAAGCTGTGGCAGATATGGTTTCTTGCAGTGCTGGTCCTCTTTTCGTTATCCTTCTCATTACTTCTTAGCACCCTGCCCTTGAGTTCAAAAACCCTGGGAGGACCCCTCTTGCAAACCTCTTTCAGCAGAGTAAGATATCTTCATCTCTGAGGTCACGTTTCAGGCTTTTGTTCAGTCACAAGTTCTGTTTGGATTTATCCTCGGTGTGTCTACTTGAATATTCAAAAAGTCATCAGCTAGTCTAATTTGTTTTTTTTTTAGCCATGTAAAAGACTGATTTGCTTTGACAGGTGGATCAGAAACAGAATTGGAGCTATTTTATCTGGACCTAATTAAACAACCTTCATTACCGGCAGATATATGTTTGTGACTTAAAATTAGCATGATTGGAATTAAAACTCAAAATATAAGGCATTGAATTCAGATATGGCTGGTTTAAAAATAAATTCCATACATTTTAAATGCAGCAAGTCTGGCTTTTAAATATCCTATAGTGACAAATTCCATTTAGGGGTGTGTTTGTGTGTGTGTGTGTGTGTGTGTGTACGCATGCACGCATGCACCATGGCTGTGGCCGTAGATAATAGTAAAGATATGGCCCATATTTTCTGAACAGTTCCAGAGCAGCATTCTGAATTGAAACTTCAGTAAAATATTTTTAAAATCTCATTTCTTCTCCTCCCCTCCCTCCCCCAAGTATTGAGTTCAGCTTTGAGGATTTTATGTAGCTTTCTTTGGCCTCAAAGGTTACATTCTCTAATCAAATTATTTCTATTCATCATTGTCGAGTTTCTGAGATTTTGTGATTGCCTTTTATTATACGTATCCTGATTGTGTGCAGATGTATATATGTCCAGACACAGTGGAACCTGCTTAAAATGTTCTTTCACATGTAACATTTAAAATCATATTAGATTTTTTCTTATAATATTTTATTTCCTTAACCTTTTGAAAAATATGTTAAAAGATTTTGTGTGTATATATGCATATATACACACACACCCATAGACACACATATATACATAAAATATTTCTATAATTGTAGATGTGCACTCTGGATAATGATAGAAACTTAGTAATTATTAAATAATTATAAAATATAGGCACATATTTTTGTCTTTCTTTAGAATTTTGGAGCATTATTATGCACTTAGATATATGAGCCAGATTTTACCTTATGAAGAAAAATAAAAGGTTGAATAAAACATATTGACATTTCTGTTCAACATTAAGGCTGCAGGAATTATGGTGGATTCCTTTTCCTAACAAACATTAATATGAGATTCCTGGTGTGATGAGAACTGGATATCAAGAATCTAATCCCTCCCCTTGCCTTTGTGCATCAGTGGCCCTCTCCAAATTATTAAAATTCCAGGTCTTTTGTGATACTCTTGATGCATTGTTGCAATTTTAACCACTTTAAACTGCAAGCAAGAGCACCTCCTTAGTATTTATAGCCTCCTTATGTACCTACCATTTTTTATAAAATATAAAATAAAGCATTTGTTTTTATCCATGTCCTTTTAAAAATTAGAATTTCCAGATGGTCCCTTCTTTTTCATGGTTTTCTGGAATCAAAACAACAGTTCCTGCATGTGTTTGCCACCTTTGTTTGGATTTGCTCAGCCCTTCCTTCTTACCGATGAGGGGTCTAATTCAGCCATTGTTGCTGATCCCGATCTTTGTTCAGTCATTTCCCTTCATTTACAAGAGGTTCTGGCTCAACAGGGGCTCAGTGGTTGACACTGATTTCATTTGTGTTCCAGGTAGAGTAATTAATTTCTCTGTGTACATTGTTCTTCTTGAATCCCAACTTTTACGTATCTGAACTTTAGGTGGTTAGAATTTAATTTAGGAGCATCAGAATCAGCTAAATGATCAAATTTGAAATGTAAAGTCCTTGGATTTATTCTCTCCTTTATTACAGGCAGGTCTATCACCTTATACAAGGGTGTTTGTCATTCTTTCTACTTTCTCCTTAATGTAATGGGGATGATGACAATGTTTTTTTTCCCCAGGCTTGTTGATATTGTATGGCAACTCCCTTAGTTCTGAAGGACCTACAGATAACTGACCCATTTGGTGAGATGTTGGACAAGGGATTTCTGGATGGTTGCCTTAAGTGCATCAATTTGCAAAGGGTTGTGTGTTTGTAAAATTTTTTGGTCTTTTTTTTGTCAAAGCCCATCAAATCTCATAACATTAAAAAATGTGATGATTTTTTGTGATTTTTTTTTTTGAGATAGGCAAATGGAAATTGAAATTATAACTGCTCAGTTTACAGGCTTTGTGACCTTTGGCAATTTTGGGAGAGTACATTTATTTTTTTTTATTATTATTATTTATTAACACATAGTGTACTATTTGTTTCAGGGGTATAGTTGTGTGATTCATCAGTCTTACACAGTTCACAGCGCTCACCATACCACATACCCTTCCCAGTGTCCATCACCCAGTCATCCTGTCCCTCCCATCTCTTCCCCTCCAGCAACCCTCAGTTTGTTTCCTGAGATTAAGAGTCTCTTATAGTTTGTCTCCCTCTCTGGTTTTGTCTTGTTTCATTTTCCCCTCCCTTCTCCTACGATCCTCTGTCTTGTTTCTCAAATTCTTAGTATCAGTGAGGTCATATGATAATTGTCTTTCTCTGTTAGACTTATTTCACTTAGCATAATACCCCCTAGTTCTACCCATGTCACTGCAAATGGCAAGATTTTATTTTTTTGATTACATAATATTCCATTGTGTGAATATTCCATAATATTCCATAATATTCCATTCCTAGGTGTTCATCAACAGATGAATGGATGAAGAGGAGGTGGTATATGTATATATATATATGTATATATATGTATATATATGTGTGTATATATATATACATATACATATACCACCTCCTCTTCATCCATTCATCTGTTGATGAACACCTAGACTCTTTCCATAATTTGGGTATTGTGGACATTACTGCTATAAACATTGGGGTGCATGTGCCCCTTCAGATCACTACATTTGTATCTTTGGGGTAAATACCCAGTTGTGCAGTTGCTGGATCATAGAGTAACTTTATTTTCAACTTCTTGGGGAAAATCCAAACTATTTTCCAGGGTGGCTGCTCCAGCTTGCATTCCCACCAACAGTGTAGGAGGGTTCCCCTTTTCCCACATCCTCACCAACATCTGTCGTTTCCTGACTTGGTAATTTTAGCCATTCTGACTGGTGTGAGGTGGTATCTCATTGTGGTTTTGATGTGTATTTCTGTGATGCCAAGTGGTGTTGAGCACTTTTTCAAGTATCTGTTGGTCATTTGGATGTCTTCTTTGCAGAAATGTCTGTTCGCGTCTTCTGCCCATTTCTTGGTTGGATTATTTGTTCTTTGGGTGTTGAGTTTGACAAGTTCTTTATAATTTTTGGATACTAGTCCTTTATCTGATATGTCATTTGCAAATACCTTCTTTGGGCAAGTTTCTTAATGTCACTAAATTTTACTTTCCTGATGTGAAAAACCAGGAAAATCACAGTCCTTCACTGAAGAAGGGAAGATTAAATAAAAGGAGTGTAGTGTAGTGGTTGGAATCACAGAGGCTGGGTCTGGATGGCCTATGTTCAAGGGCATGTCTCCACTACTTGCCATGGGATGTGGGCAATTCATTTAACCTTTCAAGGATTTGGTTTCTTCATTTGAGAATGTGGATTATAGTAGCATCTGCTCACAAGCTTGTGAGGATTAAAGCAGATAATAACTTTAAAGCACTTACAAATATACTTAGTGCATGGGAAAGGATCTAATAGGGTCATTCACCCAACAAATATTTGTGAGGTACCTACCATGTGGCAAGCATTATTTTAGTGCTTTAGACACAGATCTGAACAAAAGTCCCTACCCTTTTTAACTCTTGCTCTAGTGGGTAGGAGCAGACAATAAACAAATAATACCCCCCCCCAAAAAAAACAAAAGAAAAACAGTAAGTATGTAATAAGGCTATGGAGAAAAAAGAAGTAGAGAAGGATAATAAGGAGGGTGACTGGCAGAGGTGCAATTTGAAATGGGAGGGTCTGAATAGGCTTACATGGAAGATGGTATTTGAGCAAAGACCTAAAGGTGGGGATGATCAAGCCATGTGGTCAAGGAAACAGTGAGTCAACACAAGCCCATGTGGCAGGAAACTCACAGTAAGTAGAGGGCAACATTAGTAAGAGAGGAGGCCAGAAAGAAGATAAGAACCAACTCAGAGCATCCGACCAGCCGCTGTTATGAGCGGGGCTTATGCTCTGAGTGAGACGGAGAGCCCCTGCAAGGTGTCAGGCAGAAGAGTGTCATGACCTGGCACGTTTTGTGAGGAACACTTTGGCTGCTAAGTTGAGGATGGACTAAGTTGAAGACGGATTTTAGCTATAAACCAGATGAGAGTGAAGGTGCCCGGGATCACGATGGAATCGGTGGTGGTGGGAGAAGTGAGCAGAATGTGGGTACATTCCAAAAATAGTGCTATTGGAATTTGCCATCGTCATAATGTATTAAGTGAGATGGCCCTTAATTCCTTTGGAACATTGGCTGCTGCAGAGTAAATATTTATTAAATGGTAGACTACAGTTATTAAAAGGAAACTGGTATTAGTTTGAGGTTTTATTTGCAAGTTGGAAGGGAACTAAGGCTTTTGCAGTGCCTAAAGTGGATTTAAGTGTGATGTCAGGAAGGACTTCACTCACATGCTCAGAATGCCTTGCGAAGCCTTGGACTAAATATGAAAGGAGATTTGAAACCTACTTTTTAAAATTCTTTCATTTAAGAAATTACTTGTGCAAAATTTCTGAGTTGAAGAATCTATTGAATCAGGAGTATGTAAACTATACCCTGGGGACCAAATTTAGTCCACCTTTTGTTTTTGTAAATAAAGTTTTATTGAAACACAGCCATGCTCATTAACTCATTAATATTGTCTGTAGCTGCTTTAAAGCTACAACAACATAGTTGAGCATTTGCAAAGCCCAAGATATTTACTCTCTGGCTCTTTACAGAAACTGCCTTAGATGAACATTTATGTGTGGCTCAGTGTCATAAACACAGAGTTATTTTCATTCTGGGTGTATTTATGAAAGTATATGGCACCTATAATGAATGAAGATACCCAAAGGTACTCATGAATATGTTTACTTTGGAGGAAGAGTCCAAGCTTTGGAATACTTTCTTCAGAAAGTGTCGTCATCGTAATAGTACCATTTATCTCTGCTTTCCTATGCTTCAGGTGACTTTCCTAACCACCTCACATTGACTAGCTCATTTAAGCCTCACAACAATCATTCAAGATATAATATTATTACTCCTGTTTTACAGATAAGACAAGTGAGGTACAGAGGGGTAAATGACCTGCTTAGAGTTCCGCTGTTGGAAAGTAGCAGGGCCAGGGAGGCAAATGTAGGCAGACTGACATGAGAGCCCACGCGGTTCACTTCTGTGCTTTTCTTCCACCCAGGCAGTTTCTGAAGAGTTTCTTAGCTAGATGCTGTGTATGACTTCTCCCATCAACAGATTCCTAAACTTGGCTGTCGACCCTGCTCTTGTGAGATTGTTCAATACATTGATCATCAACATCTCTGCTGTTTCAGTTGCTTCTGCACAGTGATGCCATTCAGCTGCCGAGGGGCAGAAAAAGGAGTGGAAAATTGCCACATCCCTATTTGTGTTCTTTCCTTTTACGTCGACAGAATAACAGAAAGACAGTGCCAGTTTTGCCACTTGTCTCATAAGTGCGAAGTCTCAAAGAATAATGCAAAATTAATTTTCATATGTTTATGAGTTTATCCAAGTGGAGGGTTTCTTAACTCTTTAGATTTCAGTGTTGGGCTACTAAAAATGGATATCATTTTCCTTTAAATAACAGGCCATTTTAGAATAAGACTGTCAGAAATGAAAATACTGTATTTATCCTTCATTGTAATCTGTTCATTGCTTTGAGGGCTCTAGGTTCCCAAGGGAGCATTAAAAATCCAAACAGTGTCCCTGAGTGCTGGGTTTTGCATTTGGATCTCTTCTATAGCTTACGTGTAAAAGCGTGAGTCATCTGACAGTCACCTATTGATAACACATTTGGAAAGAAACAGCCAACTTCTTCTGGCTACAGTCTACAGTAATTTCGAATCAAAATGTTCTTCCCTTTCCCCATCTCATGGCCTATTTTAGATGATAACATGCAAATAAGTGTTTTTCCTGCTAATTTCACTCATTTTTGGGTAACTGCCACTCTGAAGATGCAGCTGCCACAGATCAAAAGTTTCAAGAAAAGAGGGTGGGTGTTGTGGCTGCTGAAAAAGCTTTCTTGTTCCTGGACTAGATACCCAGAACGCCTAGTGCTTGTCCAATGGCAAGAATCTGATCCAGGGCCCATGGATGTGGCTTCTTCTTATTCTCTTTGTTGACACTTGTTATTCTCTTACATGCAATATCCATTCCCAAGGCAGTGGTCCATTGTTCATGTCTTCAAAGATTGTGAGACTTCATTTAGCCTAAGAAAGAATTAAAGTGTCCTCATTTACATGTATACATTAAGAAAGTTGAAGTGAAGGAATGCATCAGTTTCTAGTGTTCTCGAACTTTAAGGGAATAAGCAGAGAAATGACCTCAAAGAATTTGTTTGTAAGAAAGTGGCTATTGTACAGAATGGCGAGAGGGACCAGAGGTGCTGATCTTCCTCTCTCTCTCTCTTCTTTCATCCTTCTTTTCTCCCTTCTTCCTTCCTCCCTCCCTCCCCTCTTTCTTTCCCTCCTTCCCTGTCTCCGTCCCTTCTTTCCTTTCCTTACTTCCTTCTTTCCTTCCCCTCACAAATAGATATTGAGTGTCTCTAAGACAGACTCTGTGTTGGACCCTGAAGACACAATTATAAACAAGGCAAATGGAGGTCATAGTCTTTGCAAAATTTACTGGAAGAGAGAGAAATGCAATAAATAATTAACAATAAATTATGCACATAGTTATGTGATTACACTAGGTAAATTCTGTGTAGAAAAAGCATAGAATATGACAGGATGGGGGAGAGTAATGGAGACCTTAGACTGATGAGCAGAGAAGGCCTCCAAGGTAAATGCCATGTAAACTGACCCTTGAGAGATGAATGGGAGGAGGGGGAAGAAGTAGGGGAAAGCACATTCCTGGCAGATGAAGAAGGGCTAGTGTAGGGAAGAACTGAAAGAGGGATGTGAGATGGACCTAGAGAGGTAGCGAAGAATCATAACTACCAGTGCTTGGTAGACCTTATTGACAAGTCTGGACCTTGTCCTAAGAGCAAGGCAAGATAGTTAAAACATAGAAGGGCCTTAGTGTGTGTTTGTATGTGTTTTTGTAGAGGGTCAGAATCACAGAACTTCGTGGATCTTTTCTATGTGTTTGAGAATGTCGTAGAAAATTCCATGGGAATCTGTAATCATTCTCAAATGAGATTTTATTCTTAAGTACCTAATACCATTTTAGTATGTCAAAACCAAAAATTTTCTGTGTCTCTCAAATCTTCAAAAGTTTTGCAAATCATCATGAGTAATTTTTTAAGACTGAGTTAGTTGGAACTGAATTCAGAAGACCCAGTGAGTGGGCAGGGCTTGACTCACTGATTTTTGGTACAACTGAATTGGGAAAAATTTTGGGGAATTAGATTAGAAAAGAGCAGAGTCCAAGAATTCTTGGGAACTAGTCCTCTCATTTTTTGTTTATTTTGTTTTTCCAATGTATCTGATTATTACATTTTACTATTAACACCATTCAAGTAATATTTGCCCTAGATCTTGACTTTCCTTACATAGTATGTTAGACTGCCTATTGGCAACTTGATATCATTTCCCATCTTCTCTGCACAATCAGTGGTATGGGGATTTTGAAGCATCAGAACAAATTTCTTGAAATCTCTGTCAGTGGAATTCTGTTTTCTTTCTTTCTTTTTTGTTTGTTTGTTTGTTTGTTTATTCCACGAGGGAAAGGCAGTTTTAAAAGAGAAGACAAGGTAAAAGGGAATCAGAATCACTATTGTCTCTGGGCAGCATTGGGAAGATGTTTGGTCTATGGTAGAAGGCAAATAGGTTTTGCTAGAGGTTTCTGGGTGTTCTGCAGTTCTCTACCACTCAGCTGCTGGAGATGCTGAGATCATGATTGCCTTTATGTTCTGAATTTAGGCATTTCTTGATCTCCTCGATGCTAGTGGTGGCTGCTCAACAACCTTTTCTCTCTTAGCCTTTCCAGTAGATCTTCTGTCTCCAGTTCCTTCTGCTGGGTCCATTTCTGCATGACATACCTAGAGTGGTTTCTGTTTTTCTGACTGAATTCTGGTTGATACACATCATTAGTCCGTTCACAATGGTAAAATTGAATTGTTTGTTTAGTGAATTGACGACTGTCTTCCAAGAATGCTATTTAACTAGGCTGGGTGATTTTATTAGTCATCTTCTTTTTTCCATTAGTCTTTTCTTGAATATTCTGTTCTTGGTCATGACCTCTTGCACCCCTCCATCACCAACCCCAGTCCTCTATAAAACTCAGTGATGGATCTACATAACATGTAAGTTAAAAATTCTCATCTCTTTAATTTGGAATAAAAGGGCCTTCAAGAGCTTCTCCCCACTGTATTGTCTCATCATCTCTGATCTTGTCAGTGAATCACTAATAAAGTGAATCTCCTGTATTTGATATTTCTGTGTCTCAGCTCATGTGATTCTCTTTGCTTAGATATATACTTGCTCTGTTAGGCCCATATATAGTCTTGGAGATTCAGTTCAAACATTTCTTTGGCTCTCCTTTTTTCCTCATGACTGTGTAACAACTGCAATTAAACTTCAATTGCAACCTTATGCAGAAGCCTAATACAAAGTTGTTAATACTATTTTCTGTTTTGTTTTCCACATTCACTAGTTAGTAAATTCCTTGAGGAATTCTGGTTTTTTTGTTTTTGTTTTTGTTTTGTTTTGTTTTAATCTCAAGAACTTAGAACCCAGTAAATGGTCATGGACTTGGAATACTGAGTTGAAACAGATTGTCACCTCTATGCCACATATGCAAAACAAAACAAAATGAAACAGCCAAAAGAACCTCTAGAATATTTTCAATAAAAATAAAAAAAAAAATAAGCTTTACAAAGTGCTCTAATGCTTGCTTCATAAAGTAGCTGAGGGAAAACTTAAACTTTTCTCTTTCAAAAAGAGGAAAACTACTAAAGAAATTTTCTTGCTTTTCAAAAACTGATGTTTTGAATATGTATTTTTTTTCAAGATATAAAAATGTAACTCCTGCTAAAGCCTTTGGGCATATGTACAGTTATAAATATAACATTAAAATACAAGTATACATCATAATTTAATTGTATCATACAATGCAAGGGAAAGGAGATGAGGACTGGCATATTGCTTGTAGCAGAACCTTCTCACAGATAGCCAGTGGTATGGGGTTAGACATGATAAGCAGTGCATGAGCAGGCAGGGAGAGACTTTATGGCATTAACTGGGATTGCACCAAAACAGCAGTGTAAGGGCCTTGGCCTCCCATCTGGCAAAACGATCATATGTAGATCCTCCCAATCGTGACCATTGATAAATCCAAGGAGCTGTTTTAGTTCTGGTAACATGGGCATAAATACAAAGGGTATGCTAAATGGCAAACCTCTGTGGTACAGTCTCAATGCCAAGGGGATTAAATTCTTAATTTTCATGTGTTACTGGCTCAGTATGGAATTTCAAATGAGTTATTCAATATCTTTGGGCCTCAGGTGCCACATCCATTTATGGGGATAGTAATGTGTGACTAGTACTCACGTCACAAGCTTGTTTTGTACTTTTCTCCCATATACTTACATATCCACTTTCAAGGCTGACTCCAGGCAAGATTATGAAGTAGAGAAGGTTTTTTCCTGGTACCTTCCCATGTCCAAAGTCAGAACTCCATCCTCCTTTCTGTTTCCTCATTCTTCTATGATACCTATTCCCACTGGGCCCTGCTCGATAGCACAATGACTATGCTTTGAGTTATAGGTAACATTTCCATAGCATTTTATAACATATGTGAGATTTATCTTATCTTTACAACAGCTTTCTGGAGAAGTAGTTACTGTGGTCCACATTTCCCAGGCCAGAAGACTGAGACACAGATAGTCGTTAAGAGTCTTGCTTACAACGACTTATTGAACAAGTGGTATGACCTAAGAAATTTACTCAAAACAAAACAAATAAAGCCTAAACTAAACTAATAGTTCTGAAGGTAACATGAAATTCTTGAAGATTCCTCCCAGGGAGCTCTTATATAAGGCTCATTCTTTTGTGTTCCAAAACTTTTAAAGCTTCATCTTTTCCATGGTTGGATTCCCAGCCCATAGCAAGGTGTTCCATGTGTAGCAGTTACTATTTCAAAATAATAGATGATTAAGTGAATAAAATAATGAATGAATGAGTAAATAGTAGAATAACAGTTATAGTATTGCTCTATCTATGTTTCTGTATATTTATGATCTACCTATAGGTGTATCTTATATATACATCTATGGATGTGTATATAGGTGAGACTATATATATATTTGTTTTGTACAAATAGATTATCCTTTCTCATTTTGTTCTTTATCTTGGCAAAAGTGCTATCCTTTACACTTTTATTCCTTTTTCTTTCCACAGTGAAAAAATTCTAGACTGGTCATTATAGGGGTGTTTTTGGATTTTGGGGATAAACTTTTTACTTTAGAATAATTTTAGATTTGCAGAGAAGTTGCAAGGAGTATACAGAGTTTCTGCATATCCCTCACACAGCTTTCCCTAATTTTTACGTTCTACATACATTGTCAAAGTTAAGAAACCAGCATTGGTGTGTTAGTATTAAACTATAGACTTTATTCAGATTTCACTAGGTTTTGCACTAATGTCCTTGCTCCATTCCAGGATCAAATTCAGGATAGAGCATCACATTTAAGCACCACATCACATTTAAATGTCACATCTTAGTCTCTTGTCTGTGACGGTTTCACAGTCTTTTCTTTTTTTTCATGACCCTGGGAGTTTTGCAGATGACTGACCATTTATTTTGTAGAATGTCTTTTAATGTGGGTTTATGTGATGTTTTCCTTCTGATTAGATTGGAGCTATATGTTTTTGGGAAGAATACCACAGAGGTGGAGTGCCCCCCTTGTCCACATCCTATCGGGGTGCATGTTATCTACATGACTTATCACTGGTGATATTAATCTTGATCACCTGGCCCAGGTAATAATTGGCAAATTTCTCCACTGTTAACTTACCCCTCACTCCTCTGTGACGTACTCAATTCTTTAGGAGCAAGTTACTAACTCCAGTTCAGTTCAAGGGCGGGGAAGATGGATGGGACAGTTGGAAGAGAGCACGCAGAACCACCTTCTGGAGGGGAGAGGATTGACATAAATTATTCAAAATTCTTCTGTGAGGAAGATTTTTATCTTTTTCTCATTTATTTGCTCCTTAATTTATAGTAGTATGGGCTCATATATTTTTTTTATACCTTGGGCTATAATCCAATACTGTTATTTACTCAAATTATTCCAGCTCCAATGGTCTTTTTTAAGTTTTGCATTTTTAGAGTGTCTCCCCTATCAAGGGAGCTCTGCCATATGAGCCCAACACCATCAAAAATGCTTGGCTTGGGACTTAGTCTCATGCCGTCAGAGGTTCCCCGTGATAATCATGTGGCCATCAGTTCCAGATTTCCTTCTCTGTGTGCTCAATGTACCAATGACAATCCCATCTCTCTTCCTGGAGACCACCGGTGATGATTTTGGAACCAGGGTGCAGGATTCCTACAGCTGCTTTTGAAAAGCAGAAGTGTAGTGAAGGTTGTAAAGGGCCAAAGCCCCGACATTTCAGTTCTTCAGCAGGCTCTTTGGGAATGCAGGCAGGAATGGGGGAAATACGTTCCCATAAGGGTTCCGGTTACTGTTCTCTTGACTTCTTTAATTTCAGGAGCAATTGGAGGCTTAAGACAAGTGATGAATTTGGTCCAGAGTGAGGTTAGTTGAGAAGGAAATGAAAATAGAGGTTTAACAGGAAGATTAGTGGACTTTCTACCTCTGGGCAATAAATGTCTGCATTGGTCCTCACTAATCAGTTTTCCACATGCCTCATGCCATTTGCTTTACTTAGGATGAGTTCTTAGAGCTCCATTAGGAAGTGTTCAGACTGCTGTTTTGAGCAGGCTGATTTTTTTTTTTTTCTTTTCCAGTGCCCTACTTTTAACCCACTTCCTTTATTCTAAGTGTATGCACATAGAGGGCTGGTCAAGGGGGAAATGATGCTGATTAGGAAGCATGGTCCAATTAAAGTCCACGTGATGGGGAAATTGCCTAAGAGTCCAAACGTATGACTCCAGGATAGAGAGGCCTCTTTAGCACCTGCAATAAGAGTACAGATTTCATAGCTTGTAGCTCAGGGCAAAGAGAATGGGCATCTGATCAATTTGCATGTAAAAGGTAATGGGAGCCAGCTAAATAATAATATATCTCTTGTCAGGGAGGAGAAACTATGTGGTTTCCACTAGCCCTGTGATATTTAGAAAACATTTACTATTTTTAAAAAAGGCAAAAATGAAAAAAGGCAAAAATGGGGCATTAGAGTAAGGGTATAAATAGTCCTTAATTACCTCCCTTCACACCTGAAATCTTTTGCTTGCTCTCTGTCCCCTCCACTCCCACCCAAACCTTCGAATCCCCTTTCCCCTCAATTTTTAATGAGCATTTACAGCGTAAGTGCAGAACGCAAACAGTGTTGGGAGGCCAAAATTACTTCAGCTTTAGGAGAGGGGGGAATGGCAGAGCATCAGGGGATATAAAGGAGAGCTTGCTCACTGTGAAACACCCTTTGAAATGCTCCTCAGACTGTCTGTTTAGTTTTGAGAAAGTTTCATAGTGGTTGACAGATTATGTAATCTGCTTGCCCACCTACTGATAATTTTTTGGCATGGGGAGATTGTGCAGGTATTTCGATTTTAGCTAGTCTCTAGTTGATAATCAATAGTTCTGTTGTCTAATGAAGTAATGGCCTTGACACCCTGGCCTTTGTGCAGTGTTAAAATAACATTGATCGCTATCATTATCATATGCCCTTGATATACTGAATAAGGACATGGATATCAATCTTGGAGCAAAGTAACATTTCATAAATCTTATAGAAATAACCAGGATTCTCCAAACAGGCATATGCTTCTTGACAGCAATGTGACAGAGGAGTCTAAGACACAGATAATTTATAATTTATCTCTAAACTCAGATTGAAGAAAGACTCAAAACTAGGATTTAGTATAAAAAGTATTTCTTTATATGCCAAAGAGGACAAGAGAGAGACTTTTTTTTTAAATAGTAGGTCATGTTAGGGGAAAGGCTTCTGTGGCACTTTTGGGGTAGAGGGATGGAGGAAGAGTGGAATAATTTCTCTTGGCCATCCTTTTTGAACCTTATTTTAAATTTGGTGTTAGCTTTAAATGACTTGATAATCAGAGTCCTGGCATATTGTGGAGAGGGCTTTAAATGGGACTGGCCTTCATCCAGCTATGCTGAGAAACTGTAAGGAAAAGGATCCCTTTTTCCAGCTGAGACTCTTCATCATTGTCTCAGATTTCCAACTTTTTTGCTCTTAATGTTTTAACCTCTTCACAACTAGTTTTTTTTTTTTTTAATTTAGAAATGCCTGTAATTCATGTGACTGTTCTGATTAGCTGCAGATCAAGGGACTGAATTGTTCTTATCGCTAGAAAGCAGATGATAGAAAAGCAGGATCACTGGCTCAAAATTTCAAGATAAAATTCTTCATCACTTGGTAAAATTGCTCTTCTAAAACAGTACATTCATGGTCCATAGTCTCTGGTAGACACCCTCACCACAAATATAGAGACATTTGTTTAGAGAAGTAGGCTGCACCCAATAATTTTCCAGCTCAGAGCAGTTAACTGAAAGTTGTGTGAAGATTTCAGGATGTGAATAATTCATAGCAATTACTTTTGGCTACAGAATTATCCCTGCACTGTCCATAGAATTCCAGGATGGGTAAACAAGAAGAAAGAGTGCAACAATTCCTTGAAATTTCTGGAATTCTCAAATGGCAAATGCATTTAAAGGTGGCAAAAGCAGCAGGAGCCTTAACCACGATACAGGCAGATGGAACACCATTAATTTAAGAATGCAGAGTCTCCTATTTTTATTTTATCATTTTCATTTAATTTTAGTTCATTACATTTTGGTTCAATGCCATTTTTTTAGTTCAGCGTATTTGGGTTTTTTATTTCTACATTGTTTACAGAAAGGTACTTAATGTCATTAATTTATGACTATGAAGATGATCTTCTACTCAATAAATGACAGTTTTGGAGATTCTCTCTTCTTTCTCCTTCTCCCTCTGCCTCTCCCCCTGCTTATGTGTTCTCTTTCTCTCAAATAAATAAATAAATCTTTTTAAAAAAAATCTAAAAAAAAGAATTAACACCAGTTTTGTTTTCTTAAGATACGAAGAGGTCTTCTTGCTCATGAGAAACCAGACGACTGGGTATATATCACATCCGTATTGTATGCTATATGTATATTGTGCGCGGGGTTGTGTGCCTGTGTGTTTCCACTCTGTGCATGTGTGTATAGCCTTATTAGTGCTACTGAGGATATGCCCACCAGACAAAAAAAATATACCTCTTTGTAAGTTGAATGTGGAATAGAGATTTTATAAAAATAAGTTTTAATTGCTATATACTAAAATCTACTTAGAGATATGCAGTATCTGCAGATACTTAATCTAGTCAGTAGTCATTTAAATTGAACTAAAAATATTCAAGTCTATAACAAAAAAATATTCAACTCTGTAACAATTCTTTTCCCTCCTTTGGCTTCCTCTCGAAAGATTATTATTTTACAATGTTATTTGCAGGTTAGGTTTGTTTTTACATTTCAAAACTTGGGTAGCAAGAGGAAAAGGAGCAGAAGCTGTTTCTGATGGCTTGTTCTCAGAAATGTTGAGGTGGAATGAGAGGGAGGGATGTATGTATCTTTATGCCAATATACAGGTATTTGGTTATTTGTAGCCTCGTTGGGCCCTCATGCTTAGTCAAAGACGCTCATGAAGAAAAAAACTGGTATTTGGGCCTAAATGGTAGGGATGGTATGGAGGGGGTGGTCACTCAATGACTAAAGCCGGAAGCTTTTTTTAAATAAATGATTTCCTCCCTTTAAACAAAGGAGGCTAGCTTCCAGCTATATAATAACCTTTGCTCACTGATCTGCCAAAAATGTAAATATTTTTATAAATATATTATTTACTAGGCTGGGAGCTTCTGGGGAGGTGGTGGGGTGGCAGAGGAGCACAGATAAATGTGCTAGCAGTAAGAGCTTTATGGCCGCTCCAGACCCAACTGTCATTCCTTCGGTACTTCCTGTCAGTCTGACTAAATTCTGTCATCCCTCAACCCGGTTTAAATTAACAGGTAATTTGTAAATGTCACTTCAGGTTAGGCCGCTCATTTTGTTTCTACTCTACCAATGCAAAGTCTAGGACTAATTTTTCTTGTCTTCTTTTAATAGGATTTTCATTTATAAATAGAATTATGTTCTGAAAATAAATTACAGTAAGTGATGCACAGAACGGGTAGCAGCAGCACTTTCATAGAATTTCAAGCACCTACATCAGAAGAGATTAATAAAAACACTTCAAAGGCTAAATTCTATTTAAGCAGAAGACAGCTTTTGGTTAATATTTAATCTGAGTAACTGAGATCTTGGTGGAAAATATAATTTTTTAATATCTAAATTAATTTTCAAAACAAAACCATTAATTTTGTTTGGAGAGTTTGTGCAGTGAGAAAGTTTTAGTAATATATTTGTAGAGGGAAAAGTTAATTAATTTTGTGGTGAAAAAATTAGCTTTTAATATTGTATTTGTTCTAAATGAATTCTTATTATTTGATCAGGTGTAGTGCTTTAGGATTCTTCTTCCTGAGCCTTTTCCATAGGCAAAAGAGAAGGCTCTAGGGGAAGAGTCTTTATTCCAATTACTCTTCCGTGGCTGCCATGCACTTCGCCTGATTCTTTATGTGAAAGGTCCCAAGCCGTAACCCCAGACCTCTTCACCCCAAAAGACTGCAAGCCTCCTTAGCAGGGTTTATCACATGGAGGGCTTTTGGCGTTGCCGCTGTATGGGGATTCATTGCAATCAGAGAAGAAATCTCGGTTGGGAGGTTCAGCAGGGAATCACGTTAGGTGGAAGGAGAAAATGAGACACCTTGCCAAGTCATGAGACAAATACTCACCAAATGTTGACTGAGAGCTTGAGGCTAGTGCCATGTGAATATATGGGTGTGGCTTGAGTAAAGAAATGTGTGGAGCAATCAAGTCGACGGTTTGTGCCATCTTACCAGTTGTGTCATTTACTAGTTTTGTGGCCTCAGAGTTTCATATCTATGTCTGGTCCGATTCAGCAGGGTCTTCTGCAGCAGAAATAGGTCGCCTGTGCTGTGGTCCCATTTGGTTATTGCCACAGGCTTTACTTCTCTTCTAACCAGGATTGAGTATAGCCGGACTGAGAAAGCTTTGTCTTTCTTGTATCTTGCAGCCGGCATTACCCCGTTTTAACAGAAAGACAAAGCAAACCTGTAGTACTTACAATCTGAAATTAGTTGAACAGAAGCTCCAGTTTCAGACCAACAAACCATTCTGAAACCATGTTCTCTTCCCGTCTCCTGTCATCCTATTCTGCCAACCCTCTTTTTGCCTAGACTCTCTCTGTTGAGTGCGAGACGTAGGGACAAAGAAGTTCAAATTGGACCAAACGTCCAAGCTTTTGCCAAATTTCTTCTCTACCTCTCAGTTGCTGTGGTTCATTGAATGGATGCACTGTGAACTTCTTAACTTCTCAAGATGATCATCTTCTTACTTGACATGGACATTTAATAGTTGAACACGTGTGATCACATTACAGAAATCTGGGAGATGGGAAGAAAATTACTCACGCTCCCACTATCCTGACACTCTGTTATCCTATTTCCTTCAAGTGTTTCCTCTTATATATCAGCTTTTAAATTCTGTAATTTTAACTAGTATATATAGGATTTATAACATTTTTCTCTTCATGTGTTATCTCCTTTCCCTATATTTCACATAGCTCTTATAGTTACCATATTTTGAAAAGAAAAGACAATTAAAGGAAGCACCATCAGAATTCCTTTAAAAAATAATCCATATTACACTCATTTGGGAATAGGAATTTGGAAGAGTTTATGTCTATTGCCTTTTGGTATTATAAACAAATTTTCACCGGTGGGAAGGGACTGACACTTTATCTCAGAAACAGTGCCACCATGGTTGTGTCTTTGTTGTTCGATGCTGGGCCTTTCCATAGGACACCCACCTGGGAGAGGTGTGGCTCTGCATTCTCTAGCCAATGCCACTTTACCTTGTGTTTGAGCTTGTTCGTGTACCAGCTTCCTTCTCTTTGGTAGACAGCATGTGTCATGAAATACATGGTTATGAAGTAAATTTAGAAAAAGCAGGGAGAGCAAGTGGGAGACAAGCAGAACATCCCTTTCCCTAGTTGCCGTACTTAATTAGAGAAAAGAATTCTCTTAAAATGAACTGTGTTGGGGCACCAGGGTGGCTCCAATGGTTAAACGTCTGCTTTCGTCTTGGGTCATGATCCCAGGGTCCTGGAATCGAGTCCCATCTCCAGCTCTCTGCTCAGCCTGGAAACTGCTTCTCCCTCTCTCTCTCTGCCTGCTGTTCCCCCTGATTGTGCTCCCCCACTTCAAATAAATAAATAAATAAAATCTTCTAAAAAAATAAAAAAGAAAGAAAATGAATTCTGTTCATGCACAAAAAGGTGCCACTTTTACCCAGATTTTTTTTTTCATGAATATAATAACATTTTTGCTTAAAGTCTTTCCCCTTAAGCCTTTCCCCTTTTGGGGTGGGGGGATGATGTAGGATGTTAGGGTAGAGGACCAAGGAAGGTGTATTTTAAATCTCCGATTCATTGTGTTAGTTGTAAAAATTGCTACCAAAGAACTGTGAGTGTTTATTGATATAGAAGAAATTGAGTATTGTTTTCTCTCTCTCTCTTTCTCCCACATGTGCGTGCGCGCGCGCGCGCGCACACACACACACACACACACACACACACACACACACCTTAATTGAATAATTTTATTCCTAAATTCTCGTCTGGATTAGAAGCATTATGGGAAGTGTGACCCCTACACCTTCTAATAACATCTTTTTTTAAAAATAATAACACTGTCTTCAGGTTTTCCCTGAAACCATAAGTTGAAACTAAACCCTCAAAAGAGAAATCTAGCATTGGCAAGAGCCAATCCCGATGTTGCCATTACTATACTATGTTCTCTTGTGGCAAATCATCTCTTTTTTCCCCCCTTGCAGTATCCTTACTTGTAGCTAGAAGAAATAATTGGTCAGGTAGAAATGTAGCATTACTAGTCAAGCTTCATGAAATTGACTTTAAATATCTTTGCAAAATAGGAAGCATATGTTTAAGAATAATATTAATTAGGTCTCAGGCAGTTTGCTTGTGCTTTAAAAGAAAAAACAATAATTAAAAAAAAGAGAGAGAGAGAGAGAGAGAGTGAGAGATCTGCTTCTTATTTACACAGCCCAGTACTTTGAAATTTCTCATGGCAGAAAGCAGTCCTTCATGTACATAACCTATGAATTATCCTTGAAATAAAATGTTTAATTACAGTTGACATTTCTGAACCCATTGCAGGTGGTGCCCATCTGAAGAGTGACATTGTTTACTACACTACAAGGCTCCGGGCCTAGTGTCAGAGATTATAAACCAATTTCCATCTCTGCTTTAATGCTGGTTTAATATCAGAAGAAGAACTTTACTGTGTAAATATTAAACATTTTGTTTAAATATTAAGTACCAAAGGTCTTTTCCTTTTGATTATTAAAACAGGAAGAGCCCCAACTTTGAAAGAGGTGCCTTGTTGAATTAAGAAAATGACTGGTTCTTTACCTTCAGGTTAATTATCGCTGGCCAGGGATGTGTGCTCAGGCAAAATGTCAGTTGTCTACTTGTGCCATTATGACTTTCGGTCATTCAACGGCAATAGGTGACCAGGAGTATGCCTTACTAATAATGAGTTTACTGGGAATTGTGCATTTTCTCTTGTTCTTTGTCTAAGAAGTCTGATAATAATCGACCAAAAATGCTGTCTCCTTCTGGATGCAGATAGAGCAGGTCAGGGAATCACATCCACATGGAAGTGACCCATGACTGTTCCAACTGTAGTAGCATTCATTGAGTTTAACCACCACCAAACTGGAAAGGAACTAATCATCTGAAGGGTTGACAAGAAGGGCCCCATTGTGAAATGCATCTTTGTTTGCCCACCTGAGATCGAAATTAAATCAGGGAAGTAGAAATATATAAATACCTGGCCTGCAGCCAAATACTCAAGGTGGATGCATCTTCCAAGTAATTGGGATAGGAGCTATTATGTGAATATTTACAATTCCTCTCAGTTGTGGAAAACTGAGATTTTATTCTGTGGTATGTAGGATTCACTGGCTTTGCATCCTTTTTCGTATGCATTGTCTTCAAGTACCTGAAGTAGAAAACTCTGCATCTATTCGGCAGGTATGAGGGATCCAAATGTGAAGCTTACATTGATAATAACTATTGGGTCTAACTTACTGAAGTACTTATAAAAGTGTAGATAAGCTCTGCTTTTAGGGTTTTGGTGTTGAGCATCTCTAAATATGGAAGCATCTTTAGGATTCTAAGAATGATGATAAAACCAGGCAAATCTTGTTAGGGAAATGTTTTAGACCACAGTAGTTTTGATGGGAAAGGGAAGTTGACTTTTTCCCCCAGAACTGTTGAACCTATTAATATTTCCATGGAGATTAGATAGTAACATTACAAAGCAGCTTACAGGACGTGCATCAGTCTACCTGTACTTCACAAGCACTTTAAAAAATCTCCTCGATTGTTAAGCAATTAACTTACACATATATGGAGCTTCCATTTGGTGCCTGGCATTGCAGTGAAACTACAGACCATTACAATACATCTGAAAAGTCAAGATTAATTTACGAGATCCAACTAGAAATCTGTTTTACATATTAAATTGTTCAATGGAAGGAAAACAAGGTTGGCTTGTTCAGGTGTGATCAGATTTTATAAGACTGTAAGAACCAAGGACATGAGGTTAGGAACAGTACTCTCCTGGAGCTGCATGATTTGGGGAGACTTGTGTTATAGTAAAATAAGAGGAACTTTTAGTAAGGGGAGAGACTGGGATTGGGGAGTCCTATTGGACTGTGGCAGTAATCTACTTATCAATTGAAAAGGTTTAAGTTAGTGCAGGTCAGTGGGAATAGACTGGAGAAGTGGTTTCTAGAAAATTTTAAATTTGGTGGTCACTGGTAGCTCTTTAAAAATTATGTCTCTCACTATTTTTCCCGACATGAGGAGTATGGAAAATGCAACCCCATGGCCAAAGAATTAATCAGGGTTTTGGAAGACATGCATCGTTTTCTTGGTCAGATTACTGACACTCTCTGTGACTATACCTTCTGGTTTCCCTGCCCCTAGCTTCAACACAATCTTAGCAGATGATCTAACTACCAGATAAGACTTTAAACATATTTTAAGCTTCCTATGTGAGAGACTCTGGAATTAAAGGAATTCTTTTTAATATCCATGACTAATGTTTTTTTCATGTCACCCCCCCCCCCCGCAAAGGGAGGTGGGCAGCTTGCATTTTGAATCAAAAAATCATACATTATTGACCTTTGAAACATCACTTTTCCTTTTCTTTATTTGTGTGTCATTTGTTAGTACACTTCAAAGATTTCCTTTTCTGAAAGGTTTAGATTGCTGCTTATTGAATTTAGTGGTTTAATTTAATATGATTCAATTTTAAATGTCTACTTTAGTAAAATCTTTGAGATCCTTCCTTAGTTGAGATTTCTTTAGTCTTACAGTGCTGTTTTCCAAGTGTAAATATACTTTAAAATGTGAGGAGATTTTTATGGTTGAGAGTCTTCATGGTGACTATAGTTAATAATACTGTATTTTAGATTTGAAACTTGCCAAGAGAATAGATTTTAAAAGTTCTTATCACAAGAAGAAAGGTTTGTAGCTATGTAAGGTGATAGATGTAGGTTTATCCTGGTGATCATTACGTGGTCATCGTTATGGTGATCATTACATTGTACACTTAAGCTAATGTAATATTTGTTAATTATATCTCAATAAAAAACTTTCACATTTTCTATTAATACTATCTCTGCCCTGCCTTTCACTCAAAAAGCAGTTATTGACTTATTATATAAATAGATCTTTGTCATACACACTGAAGATGTCCCGAAGTGAAAGATGTCTTCTATTCTTATAGGAACTTACAATCTAGTTGGAAAGACCCAGCATTTAAATGCAATGACACACGAGTGGCAAAGTAACCAGTGATATGCATTTATTCAGAAATATATCCATCACATAGCAAGCACATGCCAAATGTGAAATGTGTCAAGAGAGAAAAGATGAAATCCAACTGCAGAGGTCTTCGAATTAGAGCCAGGAGGAAGGGAGGATTGTGATCTGGAGGGAGAGCATTCTCAGCCCAGGGACTCTCTTTGCAAAGGTATGGGGACACCAAGGTCTAAGCTGTGGCCAGGGGAGACTACTTTGAAGTCTGTGCTTTATCTGTGCTCCATACACACAACACACAAACAGAAATGTTTTAAGAGTGCTGTAAAATGGAAAGAAATATGGGAATACCAGTGAATATCAATAAGGAGATGAGAGAAGTCTGATCAAGCTAAATTACCATTACCTTTTGAAAAACTGCAACTGTTAGAATGTGAGTTTCCATTCATGTCACAAGAGAAGATGGTTTTAGTACTGTACCCTGGTGTCCTTAGTTCCTTGGTTACAGGGTCACCTCCTCCATCTCGTTAGAAGCAGGTGGAGCAATCAACTTCCCCCACTACTGATTTCTCTGTTAAGGAACCTGGGAAACATATTTCATTTTCCAAAGTATCATTGATACAAGTGCTTCTACTTCACTCCTGGGCTCTTTACGGACCATGTTATTCTTGGAAATGTCAATATATTAAAACCCACGCAATGGGAAGTTCAGGGATAAGTTCTCTGGAGATTCTTGAAACAAGAGTTACTTTACCAGGGGTAGAACATTCTGGTCTTTTAGGTAATATTACTCTGTAAATACAAATCACCACAATTATAAATGGGTTCTCCTTTTATAGAATGAAAATTATTGTTTCTCTAAATTCTTAAAGGAAAAAAGCCTTCATAAATCCACTCACAGCCCCGGAAAAAACACTCAAAAATCTGATGTTGTATGAAAATAGAGCAATTTTTCCAATTTTTCCAGACGAGGACAAGCACATTAAAGAAAAAATTATTCTCTACCTAAAGTTAGCTTTGTATATATTTTGTTCCTTCCTGTAGGCCCCTTGATGATAGGTACCACTTTTGGGTTTCTCAGAAAACATGTGAAATGTGCCATATTCAAGATATTTTGATCTAGCTTCTGATTATAAGGATGCATTAGTAAAATCACTTCCAGGTTTTAAATAGAGGAAATCCCTATCTTCACCTAGATTTGATTAAAGATTGGGTGATTGAAATTTGGATGTCTTTATGTTTCACAATGGAAATATGGCTGAGACCTCTTATGCAGAAATTTTAAAAAGTGACAATTATAAAATAACATCTCCCTCCCTCTATTAAGCAAATTAGTAAAATAGCGCATGCTGTAGTTTATTAATATATTTTATTGCAATTCATCCCACTTTCAGTTTTAGTGAAAGCAAACTTACAGAAAACTATTCTATCTTTTGAACTAAGCATATTGGTAATGTTTTAGGATACCAAGTTTTAAAGTCCAGGACTGACCTTTTGTGAAAAGGACTGTATTATACAAAAATTTTTTTCTTGGCTATTTCATTGTTTTTTTATGCACTATTGACAACAATCAAATTTTGTTTCAGAAACGATTTCAAATAGATCCATTTCTGTTCTCTTGACATTTTAAACTTGCTTATGTAAAATTATTTCATCTGTTTTTATTGAAAGGCACTGAGCATTTCACAAGTAATGATATATCCTCTGGTGTGGAATGGTTGTTGAATCAAGTTTAAAAATGTGGAAGATTCTAACATAGAGAGGTGGAAATACTTGGGATGGGTTTCTTCATGGCATTGTTGTGGAAAGAGAATAAACACAAAGAAGCCTTAGCCTGTTTCTTCCCTAAATAGGCAGAATTGGGAAAACCTAGGTTACTTTAATCTCGGAATTTACCCATGTTTTAAAATATATACCAGTAGTTATTTATTAGCAGAGTTAAAATTTTTTATTTCTAAGGTAAGTAACAAATTATATCAGGTGAAAAGGGAAGAAGGCCAATATCTTTTATTTTTTTATCAGAGTAAACCCTCACATGAGACCTATTGATACAATTTCTGTGGGCTGGTAGTTTTCACAACACACTTACAAGGCAATAATACATTTTCCAGATATTCAAATAATATGTATTACAGAGCTGTGAAGGCAAAGAAAACAGCTTTCACAAAAAGAAATACAGCCAGAGGTACCCTTCATTTGAAGAAATGCCTAGAAAGGATTCACTATTAAGAGTCCCTCATAGAAGTGATTGCTTGTCCTGTGTATCAGCCCAGTCCTATGCATTATAGCAAGTGGATTCCTGCATTTTACACTAACATGATTACTTATTTTACATCTCTAATTACAAGCAGCACAAACTAAAGAAATTTCCTTTCTATTACCTCCCATATCTGTTTTGCCTTTGAGAGGTCTGTGAACCGAAAATTACATCTCAACACATTGAAATTATTACTGAGGCTTGATCCTAAGGGGTAAATTTTCAGGGCATGGCAGTGGGATTTAGTTGTGTAATTCTTATTAATACTAATAACGGTCAGTTACTAGCCTCTGGAATGTACCTGAAGAATTCCACCTAAAGCCTAAATACATGAAAATAATCTTTTTTTTTTTTTTTTTTAAGATTTTATTTATTTATTTGAAGGAGAGAGATCACAAGTAGGCAGAGAGGCTCCCCGCCAAGCAGAGGGCCCCATGTGGGGCTTGATCCCAGGACCCCAAGATCATGACCTGAGCAGAAGGCAGAGGCCTAACCCCTGAGCCACCCAGGCGCCCAGAAAACAATCTCTTTTAATCACATTCAATATCAGGCATAGTATGAGCCTTCATGGAACCAAAGAGAAAAGATCTGAATATTATTTAAAAAAAAAAAAGAAAAAAGAATCACAATTGTAAAAAAAAAAAAAAAAGATTATTTGAACTTATGGAATAAATTCATATTGCTTTCACATCTTATCAAACATATACAGATTTGGTAGGAAAACGTTGCAAAAGCCAAAATAGATGACGCATCAACCTTCACACAATGCCTATAAAAAAGCCACACCATTTCCATATGCAAGCTCTGGAATCCTGATTAGCAGGCTCTTCCCAGGTCTAATAATTTGGCAGGGAGATCTAGACTAAATTTAGTATATGGGCCTTCATTGAGTTTACTTTGGTTCTCATTCTGTTCCATTTGACTTTCCTGTTCCCTGAATTTAATAAAATTATTAGCCAATACAAATTTAATTTCTCAAAAATACCTCACCCTACAAATCCAGCCTTTGAGAAAGCATTGCCTAGAGAGGAGTTGACCTTAGACAGTATTACACCTTGTCTTGAGCTTATGATAAGCCCTCTTGGGATTGGCTATGACCCCTTCAGCAGGCATACCCTCTCTACCCATGCAATTTCACTTCCTGCCCCACTCCATCCCCAACCCCAACTCCCAGCCCTACAAAACCCACTTCAGTACTTTGAACATTGATTCATTTTCCTAACCAGACGCCCATCTATTCTAGTGGCTGAGTGCAGGCTCCTTCATCAGACTTAAAGTTTTGTGACTTTGGGCACATTAGTTATCCTCTCTGGATTTCATTGCCCCCCTTTATAAACTGGTGATAATAACAGTCACTGTTTCATAGGGTCGTTGAGGGAATTAAAGCAGGATACCTAGCATATGGTAGGCATATTACAATCCCATAGATCTCTATATAGCAACCTCCTATATTTATAAAAGATCTTATTTTGTCTCCTTAGGGCTTAGGCCCTTATTTTGCTATTTAGGCTAAATGGGCAAGCAAAGAATGGGAAGGATCCAAGAAAGCAACCCGCCATGTGTGAGGAGGGACAGGCAGCAATGCAGAGGACAGAATTTGTTTGGAAAATGGGAAGAAAAGAGTAGGAGAAGAGGGATCCGAGGCCATATTTAGGGGTTTGGGGAGCTGAGGGCAGGAGAGAGGAGGAAGAGGGCAGGAAGGGGCAGGGAGTAGAGGAAGACGGATAGGAGCCTCAGCACCTGTGAACAGAGAGAGATTGCTGAGCTCCAAGCTCCAGGCAGTGCTGTTCACTCTCCGTAGTCATGGAGAGACTTCAGCAAAAGGTTTACATGCTTTTTCTTTCCTTTCTTTTTCCCAGTCTCTTCCCCACACCCCCTGCCCCACTTTGTCCTTTCTTCTCCTTTCACTTTAACACGTTATTTATTTTATTTACATATGGGGAAGGATTAAACATGGTACCATTTTCCTTCTGATCAGGGATGCTCTATAGGTATAAATATCAGCAGCATTGTCCCCTCAGTGTCTTGTGTCTGTCTCCACAGAGGCTTGTGTCTGGCACATCTCACCACCACCAGCCTTGCCCTGCTGCTCCCTGAACAATGTGAATATTAGGGTGAATGTGCTGTTTCAAAGCTTTTTTTTAATGACTATGTTTGAGAAAGTTTTATCTTCACTTCAGTCTAGCAACCCAATAATACATAACACTTTACATAGACTTCAGATCTTTCTAGTGTTGAAAATGATTCTGTTCTCCTGGTCTCAATTGTTTTCCTCACAATAATTTTGCACATTTACTGGTCAGGAGCTATCATTCTCATTTTATGCGGGAAGAAGAACATGACTCAGAGATGGGCTGGCACCAGCACTGATAAGGTCCTGTGAGTCCTGCTTGCATTTATCTCCCTGAATGTTTCTAAAGGCCTAGCGGGCCCACAGGATCTCTCCATTCTCTGGGTTTCTAGAATTCCTCCTGCATTTTTGTCAGCACTCAGTAGTTTTCCTTTATTTGTGTATTAGTTGTTTCAGGTTCCTTTAGCCTCTCTAGCTTGAGTATAAAAGCTCCTTTTGACAAGGGGTTGACTTTCCCCAAGATACACAGAGCATGTGTGTGAACCTATAGGTCTCCAACCAGTTTGTCAGGTGCAGAAGCTAGACAGTTGCATGGCTCATTCCTACTTTTCTGTTGGAGGAAATCTTGCCTTGGGTCATAGTACCAACTTGGGGATTAGAACCCACAACCTCTGTTCGCCCTTTCTGTGGTTTAGCCCTCTGAGCCATGCAGCATTTGAGTTTAGTAATTAGCACTTAGAAAGCCATTGAGGTCAATCCTCATTGCGCCTGTGTAAAATCTGAACTCATTTAATTGTAAAAGACTTTCAGAGAACATTTCTGTATGATTCTGGGTATTTAAAAATAAACTAATGCCATTATCTATAGTCCTTTAGAATGGGCTACAGTAATAGTATGTGGACAGAACAGAAATCTATTAATACTCACATGTGTGGTAAGGTGACATTCAGATGCATCTGTTTCCTCTCATAAAGTCACCTGCTGGAAGCCTATTGAGTAAATGTTAATGAATTTGGGTGTACCTTAGCTGCAAATGGATCAGATCTTCTTAATGTAACATTACAGCAACCTAGATTCACTTGGAGCATTCTGCTGATTTAAATTAAATTGAACACCTAAGCCAGCAAAATGTATTAGGGAGGAATTAGATGAGCTACAGAAGCATTTAAAGGGTGTTCTTAGGGCTCCAAGAAGAGGAGAAAGATAAGAATATCACTTTGTATTCTTCTAGCTTAAAGCCGGAGACACATTCAGAGAGATGGACAAGATGATTCTATTGTATGAGTGGAGTTTACCACGTGACCTCCACTAATGTTCAAAGATTGCTCCATAGTTTAGTGTTTAAAACAGCATGCTGAAGGGATGCCGTCAAGTGCCTGCCAAATTTAATTTTAAAAATTTAGCAGGTTTTTAGCTAGAGGTGAGAGGGGGAAAACATTAAAGATTTTTGTTGTGGTTGATTTAACTGTCTCCAAAAAAAGTGGAAACTTGGATTTTTCTATTTGGTCAGTTATTTTGAAAATAGCATGCAATTGCCTCTCAAATCAAATTGAAACTCAGTAAGTGGAAGTTTAGCACCTCTCTTTTTTTTTTTTTTTTTATTATTATTTTTTTTATTTCCAGCATAACAGTATTCATTATTTATGCACCACACCCCGTGCTCCATGCAATCCGTGCCCTCTATAATACCCACCACCTGGTACCCCAACCTCCCACCCCCCGTCCCTTCAAAACCCTCAGATTGTTTTTCAGAGTCCATAGTCTCTCATGGTTCACCTCCCCTTCCAATTTCCCCCAACTCCCTTCTCCACTCTAAGTCCCCATGTCCTCCATGCTATTTGTTATGCTCCACAAATAAGTGAAACCATATGATAATTGACTCTCTCTGCTTGACTTATTTCACTCAGCATAATCTCTTCCAGTCCCGTCCATGTTGCTACAAAAGTTGGGTATTCATCCTTTCTGATGGAGGCATAATACTCTATCCCCAGGGGTACAGGTCTGTGAATCACCAGGTTTACACACTTCACAGCACTCACCAAAGCACATACCCTCCCCAATGTCCATAATCCCACCCCCTTCTCCCAAACCCCCTCCCCCCAGCAACCCTCAGTTTGTTTTGTGAGATTAAAAGTCACTTATGGTTTGTCTCCCTCCCAATCATAGCACCTCTCTTCTTCTAGCCACCAGTCTTCTTTAATGGGTTGACATATGCTGTACTTAAGTCCAATATATTTGACTAATTCCTACCCATGTTCATTAGCATGTACAAGCCTTTACCTTGTGGCTTTTCAAATGTGTTATCTCTTCATCATGAGGGTATAAATACTTAAGTGTATAATTCATGGGTTTTGCTTTTGAGGTTGCCTCTCATGTGGTTTTTAAGAGTTTTCTATCTAGTGCATGTACTTCATGACCCTTGCTGACTTACTAATCTAATTTAGAAGATAAATTTGGTCAGTCAGCAACAAATACTTACAGAAAACTTAATTTTGACTATTTTTTTTTTTCCTCATAGGGAAACTTCCATGTGAAAAGCAGCCTCTGTGTTTTGGTTGATAATATTGGGTCTCAGATATCTGTACAACTGTGAATAAAATGAGCTGTTTTCTTAAAATTGAGGGGATTTCTTTTTTTACCCCCTCCCTGATAGATATAATTTCACTGGGGCTGTCAGGCTAGAGTCTCTATCACTCAATTGTCTAAAGACCCTTTTACTGGGCTCTTATACAAAATGAAGACTTCAACATAGTGAAATAATTGCACATGGTAGATGCTGATATTTGGCCAACAGATGGCCAGGAATTCTCAGCATTAGAAAGATTCTCCAGTATGGTTAGTTATAAATCATAAGTATTCCATGACAAACAGAGTAAAGAGCTAACTTTGGTTTATGGTTACTGTTGATGAGCTACTATTCTAAATCCCCCCTCAGGTAATGAACATGAAGAACACCATGAGGGTGGCCAATGCTGGAAACACTGTGGTTTTTGGTCTGAGTAAGGTTTTCCACCTTTTTTCCCCCTCCTAAGGGGATTCTTAGTACAAATGAAATATTCTCATGATGGAAGATATGAAAAACAAAATTGGAGCCACTTCCTTAAGAATTTGTGTCAATTCCGGCAATCGCACTACTGGGTATTTACCCTAAAGATACAAATGTAGTGATCCGAAGGGGCACGTGCACCCAAATGTTTACAGTAGCAATGTCCACAATAGCCAAACTATGGAAAGAACTTAGATGTCCATCAACAGATGAATGGATAAAGAAGGTGTGGTATATACATACAATGGAATACTGTACAGCCATCAAAAGAAATGAAATCTTGCCATTTGCAAGATGTGGATGGAACTAGAGGGTATTGTGCTTAATGAAATAAGTCAATCAGAGAAAGACAATTATCATATGATCTCCTTGATATGAGGAAGTTGAGATGCAATGTTGGGGGTTTGGTCGGTAGGAAAGGAATAAATGAAACAGGATGGGATCAGGAGGGAGACAAACCATTAGAGACTCTTAATCTCACAAAACAAACAGGGTTACCAGGGGGAGGGGAGTAGGGAGAGTTATAGACATTGGGGAAGGTATGTGCTCTGGTGAGTGCTGTGAAGTGTAAACCTGGTGATTCACAGACCTGTACCCCTGGGGTTAATAATCCATTATATGTTAATTAAAAAAATAATCTGTGTCAATCAATAGAAATACTTTACATATAATACTTATATAAATATGTAAATGTTTCTAGTAGGCACATTAGAAGATAAAAAGATACTGAAATTAATTTTAATATTCTAACTCCAAATATTCAAAACATTATCATTTCAACATATAATCCATATAATAAAACTACTGGTGAGATGCTTTATTTTTTTCATAATAGTTTCTCTAGTAGTTTCTTCCCAATACTTTCTCTAAAACTGTTCAATAGGTACATGTAGTTAGTGGCTGTCATGTTGGTCTAAGCAGATTTAGATGTACCATTTGTAGGGGTCAGATAGTCTAAAACTATCTGACTCTTGCCTGTCTCAGTCTGTCTATGACCACAGGCAAGTTAATTAGCATTTCTGAGACTTAGTCTCCTACTACGTAAATCAGGCAAAAATTATTTTTATCTCATTGGTTTGTTATAAGAGTTAAATGAATTCGGGGGACCTGGGTGGCTCAGTGGGTTAATATTGTGGGTTAAGCCTCTGCCTTCAGCTCAGGTCATGATGGGATCAAACCCCACATTGGGCTTTCTGCTCAGCAGGGAGGGAGCCTGCTTCCCACTCTCTCTGCCTGCCTTTCTGCCTACTTGTGATCTCTCTCTCTGTGTCAAATAAATAAATAAAATCTTTTTTAAAAAAAGAGTTAAATGAATTCAAAATACCTGGTGTATAGTAAATATACTTCTCTAGACAATGCAAAAGGAATGATAGTGCTGAGAAAATTACCTGAACCTATAAGGGATTTTGAAGAAATGCGTGATATCAGAGTCATATTTCCATGCTTAACATGTTGTCATCCCAACCATCCAATCATGCTATTCTCAGTGCTTAATTCTTATTGCTGTTTTGAGTTCATTCTGCATGTCAGGTGTGAACTTGTCTTCTTTTGGGAGTAACCTTCTCCTACTTCAGGTATTAAGATAAAATGCTTTCTCACACATGGTTTCCTAAGAAGCCAAAAAGGTTTGAAAGTAAGAAGTAAAGACTTAGCCTGGTTTGAGATAGTTTTTCCTTAGGATAAATAACTGAGGTGGATAGAATGCAGTGAGTTTTCATTATGTTCATTGAAATATACAAACAAATGGAAATTGTTTACTCTCCTGATTGTACAAATTTTTCGCTAGGTTCAGAGGAAATGAGACCCATTTTGTCAGCACACACCATGACTGGCAGCACTTATATCCTTCGTATAACTGTCAGAATTCATGGACACCATGGCAATGTTGTAGAAAGCCTATCATAAGTTATAATATTCACATAGCTGCCAACCACCTATAACAAGTGCCAGACATCAATAACTGTCCACATTGTCAAAGGGAAGCAGTAAGGACAAGCACCAATGATGCTGCAACCAACATTGTAATAACTAACCAAGAGGACCATATTAATTCATGACCGGGGAATCCTTTGAAGCTAGCCAGAAACCCCCCCCCCCCCCCAAAAAAAAAAAAACACAATCAGGAAAACAGAAAACACAAAGCAGGAATTCAGTCAGGCCATCCAGGCTGGCTAAGGCCCATAGAAAAATCAGAGGCAAGCCAATGCCTGAATTACCCATTTAGGCCCCCAGGATAAAGGAATTGGAGTACACTGTTCAAAGGTGGTGATTTCTGTATATCACAGAATTTTGTGGTTCTTTTTTATTCTTGGAAATGGGTGCCAAAAAGATCATTGGCATGCTTTCTCCCATTAAGAAACATTTAGAAGGTCCTGCTAGAGATCTGAGGAACTTGAGAGTTCACTTTCTCCGATCCCCTCAATTACCTCAGAAAAGATTGTGGTCCAGACAAGTTAACTAATTGCTCAAAGTCAAATTGCCGGTTCCTGAGAATGTCCAGGACTAGAAGACAGATCTTCTAGGCTGGATTCTCCACTTTAGTCTTTCCAGGCTTTCTCGCTGTTCTGCTTTGACTTTGTTAGGGCAAGAATCATTTTCTGCTTTTCATTTTTGTTGGCAACCCAGGAATGGGAGAGTTGCTGAAGACAGGAATGGCAAAATCATAGTATTCCCCAGACTGGTAAATTCATTCAACCACTCTCCCAGGGCTTACTTACACAGTGGGTGGTCTTATGATTCAGTAAACTGAGACTTGTTGGTACCCTCCCAAAGGTATAGTTCATGCTTTCCACACTGTCTTCAAGGTCCGGAGTCTGGATGGCTCTGTGTTAGCATACTTATTTCCATGCAAGAGCTAGGAAAGTTTTTGTGAAGGCCTAAAATACAGCCAGAAAGTATCCTGGGATCTAGGAAAATGTAAGTCATTTAAAATACTTGTGTATATTTAGATTGTGTTAAAATATAGACATTTCCTCTTTTGTGTTTCTACCAAATCTAAGTAGTATCCTGTTCCCACAGAGCTAAAGTTCCTAGAATGCTCATGTACTGCTAAAAATTAACTTGTTTTATAAATAATACTTTATTCTTACAAATACTAGTTTTTTAGGCAGCTGTACAATTGTGCTAAAAGCTCTGGACTTTGAGTTACAAGAACTGAAATTTTAAGACTCTAATCGTCTACTTATTAGCAAAAACTATTCCACCTAAAATGGCCCTGATTAGGATTAAATAAAATAACATATGTGCCAACATTGTATGAACTATAAAGCATTGTACAAATATAAGAGCTTATTATTTTGCTCAACACCTAATAGATATTTGCATTTATATATTGAAATCATTTATATTTATATAAAGTATTTTCTATATGATAGATAAGGATTATGTCCAGATTGGAGATGTTTATTGATAAGCTTCCTATCTAATTTTTGTGACCTATTTATTTTAACAAGACAGCTTACTTTATAGCTGACTTGAAATTTGTGTCAAATATTCAACTGACAGTGACTACAGCTATCAGACCCACTGTTTATGGTACAAAAATCAAACTAACCATTTATAAAAATTTCTGCAGAAGATTCCAGCTAATGAAAGCACCATTTGTGGTGTGCTAAAACATGCGCACACATAGGTATTGCCCCATTTATCAGACATGAGAGCTAATTACCTCATACACCACTATATCTCTTCCATTCTCTGCATTTCAATTCCCAATATTAACACATAGGTGGTCAAGCTGACCATCGAATAGCCTGCATGAGCATGAATGCATTAAATAATTTAATGTTGGAAGAGTTTATTAAACTGCCACATTCTAATCAGCATGCGTACCTGCCTTCATTAATTTTGCACTGGTCCATGGTGTGTCTCTACAGCCAACACGGAGAGCACTAATGTTAATAGGAGCTCTTAACAAACAGGACCAGTTAATCAAGGAAAATTTACTATTAACCACATGACCATGCATACTGCAATCTAATTACAATCAGATTTAACCCTCACCCTACCACACCCATTTAGACATCTTTCTTATTATTTGTCAATGAAACTGCAGAAAATAGGGTATCATTATTTCATTTAGAGTGAGAGAGATGTTTGCATCTGCACATGATTGTGACCATAAGGGGATTTTCGCTTGCTCCTGTCCCATGTTGGAAACATTCGGTTTTGTTTAAAAGATCACTGGAAGAAAGCTCTGGTTCTGTCCCCTAAATGATTTTTGATTCTTTGAAAATAATTAATTACAAAGAGAGAGTTTCTCTGAATGAATATCTCTGAATGAACTGAGTCAGGTGAAATTCAGCATCTGGTGAGTTATAGTTATTGCTATGTAAATGATGTGGATAAAATCTAAATCATTTAGCTTAACTGTTTAACAAAACAATCTGAGATATTAATGGTAAATCTCATAAGATTGGAGGCCCATCATTTAACCATATTTGGTTACTTCAAAACCAGTGAACTGAACAAACACCTATCATGACTGGCTGTTTCGCATATGTAGACGTATATAAAAGGGAAAAAGATGAGGTAATCAGGTTTTTTGTGTGTCTTCACTTCTTCAAGTTGTCACGGTGCCTGTTTTATTACATGGGATCATGTAAGTTTGTATGTTTTTACAATGGATTTCTGGGTTAGTGATTATGCCATTTATAGTAAAGAGGTATAACTGAATCGGAGTAAGAAGGAGAGCTCCAAGAATTCAGAAATGTCAATGGCAGTATTTATAAAAGATCAAGGAGAGAAGTTATAGCACTTTTATTAGTATTTTGTCTTCTGATCACCTTGCTCCTTGGAATATTAGCCCACAACGAAGGAACTAAAGAAATATCCCAGCGATTTGCCAAGAATTTCAGCTTGATAACAGAAGGGACTTTAAAAAATACTTTCGTAAAAGACTCTGTCCTATTTAAGGCAGTTCTCCTTATTGGGCCTATCGTATATTTTAATTTATTTGGGGTCTAATTATCTTACTTCGAGTTTGCAAACAATTCCATGTAGGTCTGCTGTGGGATCAGATGAACTATACATTTATTTGGAGTGAGTTTGGGTAAAGGATACTCTCGCATCCTGCATCATAGGAGAGCAGCTCTACATCTGTGTAATAGTTTTTTCTTGTTATTCACAGGTTTATAAGTGATTTTCTTTTTAGTTTTTCTTGTTAGAAAGCAACAATTTTACCTAAGTGTTATTGCTACATTTTGTAGTGGCCCTACCTGTTGAATATTAGTGTTATAAAATGTAGAGTTGATTGGATAGCATTCTTTTTACAGAAGAATGGTCCACAAGGAATATCCAACTAGAGTGTAACCTTGAAAGAAAATGTGATGTAATATACAAAATTCAGTGTACGTAACTGACCAGGAGTCTGTCCATTCCCCAAGGAGATGTTGAATTCCCTATGCCACTCTCAGGAGCAAGTAGAACAGGGCTAAAGCTGCCAGACACGGCTGAATATACTTTGACCACTGGAAGAAAATACAAAGGAGATCTTGAGTGACTCATACTACTTTTTCCTGAGGGCAGTAATTTAAGAAATACAGTATCTGACAATATGTATCTTTCTCTTATTGTGCCTAAGAAATCATTGAGTAACATCATATTCAAAGGGAATAATTATTTTGAATTTAACCAAGAAAATAATATCCTCTGACTTGAATGAGAATGTTTTCCAAATGGCTGACAAAGTGTATCAGTAACTCTTTTTGGAACTGGTATTCCATATTTAGAATATCTTTATTTGCTTTGCTTTGAAGGCTAAGTGTTTTCACCTTGATGGCTTGACCACATCTTGTCTATGTGTATCATTGTCTAAACAAGATGTGAGGTTAGGTGGAAAAGTGTTTAAGGGATTGGGGGCTCTGAATTGGGTTTTTAGCTCTGCTTACAGAGCTGCTCTCTGTAAAGAGATTAGCTCATTTCTAAGGATTTCTGAACACACTAAGTATATGAAGTAGTAGAATCTAAGGAATAAGATTCCCTTTGAAAGTTCAGGAACATCAGATGAGCAGTCAGGGAATGTTCCATGTATGACTTTTTAATTTTTTTTTTCATGTTCAAAAATAAAGACATCTAATTCCTGACCCCTTGTTCTCTTCCACTTCTTGCAAAATGTACAAACTCCACACTGAGGGATGATAATGCAATAATACCCAATATGATCCATAAATATAATTTAGTTTGGAACTGTCACATGATAATCACACGTAAAGCCCTGTTCATCAAAGCCCTGAGCTGGCAGGTCATGATGGTCCTTTGATTATTTTGCACATTATTTGGGAAGAACCAAAAGGCACATTCCCCACACAATTTAAGAAAGAAAAAGAGCTTAATAGAGGGTTTATCGTTTTCACAATGTGGCTAATACCGAGAACATGAAAAAATAGATGTGCTAAATTGGCCAGGCAATTGCTGTCTGTCTCTGTCTCTCACACACATGCCCATACACATATTACCATTGGACATTGAAGAAAGTATTTTGATGTCATGTAAGTGCAAGAAATATAAACGTAATAAACAGCATTCACCCTGAGTACTGGTGTTTGTCTGGAGTCACAGGAAGCATTCCCTAACTAAGATGACACCACTACTGAAGGTACTACATTTGCTTGAATAACCCCAGAGAGCTGGAGCTGGGAAAAGAGAGGGTGAGACATGGGGAGGTCCTGTGGTAAGCTTGATGCAAGTTTATAGCCTCGCCTGCCATCCAGAGAGGGGGGAATCCCACAGGAAAACCCTTAAAGCACCCACTTGTGAATGTACATGCATACACACCCAGTGTACTTGGAGACGTGCACACACACACACACCGCTCAGCAGAGTCAGTAATTGGTGTTTTCCTGGGGGAAGGCAAACTGAGAGAGTGAAGGAACACAGCAGTACAGGTCTTTGATCTGCCACATCTGTGTGAGTTTCCTGTGTGAGCCCAGTATGCCACTGGCAATTCTCTTGAGACACGGGTAAGAGAAAGGAGAGTGTGTAAGAAAGAAATTAAAATAGAAAGGGAAATCTTGAAACCCAGAATTGAAAACTGAAAAAAACCAAACCAAAACAAAAAAAAAAAAAACCACTTTCCATTTTCTTTATTGCCCTGCATTGTTTTTTTCTTTCTCAGTAACTTCAGCTTATGATGCTTGCTCTCTGGCAAACAGATAAGTCGTTTCAGGTGAAGCCCAGAATTGTACTTGTCCTTGGGTTATACTCTCCTAGGGTAAGTAATGTTCAGTACCGTGTAACTATTGTGACAGTTGGCCAGTTGTTTGGGATATTTCTGGCCTCCAGCAGGGGGTGAATTTCAATATGAGATTGACTTTGCAAGGGGAAGCTTTAAAAAAAATTCCGCAGCAAATCTACTATAGGGATCCAATGAACAGTATTTTTCGCTATACTTCAGTTACTACCCTTGGAAGGACCCAATATTGGAATACATATTCATTCAAAATGTGAGCAGGTTGAGGATTTTGCTCAAAACATTGGGTCCAAACTACCAAAAAGAAAATCTCAGAATTTTCTTTACTTTAATAAATGTTCTATTAAATATCTACATGATACGATATTGTACCAACTTAATTAATCAAAATTTAGCATTCATTAAAACTTCACTGCATTTGAAAACAATTTGTAGGTTTAAATTTTCTCACTTTGTAAAATTTTCAGCTAGGTATAATGGTTGCTGAGAGTTCATTAGACATTGTGAGTCCAGTCAGTTACTTGTAGCCAAATAATTTCAAAAGCAAGTTTACAAATATTTTTTTGAAAAATAATTACAGCAATATTGGGTTTAGTGTGGGTCATGGATATATTTTTAATAAGTGTTGACATGTTGGGGTGGGGGGCAAGGCCTCCAAAAGTAAGAGAGTCTTGGACTAATGGGGATGTAAAAAAAAAATCAAAAAACAAAAAACAAAACAAACAAACAAAAAAAACCTGGACAAAGAGTCAACTGTTTTAAAGCAGCTTCATTGAAAGTCCTGGTGTTTTAAGGGATGATTTCTAGAATTCTCTGAAGGTGACAAAGCTGCATTCTTTATTCTTAAATTGAAGGGCATCAAGGTAGTCTTGAATATCTGCAGGGATGGTGAATGATTATATGAAACCCTTGTAGCAGGATGGCTCTCCCTGCCGCCTGGATACAGCCCTTGGACACCCAGCACTACCTGGTTGTTAACTATAATGATACCCTACATGTGGGCTCACTTTGACTTTCTAGACTCTTCACATGAGCTTTTGTAACCTTGCTCTATTTCACAGAAAGTCATGCAGCTGAATTCATCTCATATACTGCTCAGCATGTCCTGAAGACAATATCTTTCTCTCAGGATGTCCCTGGGCTTGGCATGGCAGCACATTAAGAAGACATTCCCCAAATCAGCATTAGACAATATTCTGGAGGAACTCCTTGCCTGGCAGGAGCTTTTCCTTTTATTTTGGGTTTCATCTTCATCCTAATAATCTAGGATAATTTGAAGAGTTAGCTAATGTTTATACATCAGACTAGCAAAGAAAAATAAAATGATGATTCTGAGTCACAAGAACACTATCCATTTGATCCTGAGACAGAATATTAAACGAGGCTGGCAATTTTTAAAAAACACTTACTCTGAGTAACCACACAGTTAGCTACTGTCAAAACTGGCTTGTGCTGAATTGTGTTATGTGCTGGGCTGGATTTTTTTTTTTTCCCTGAATTGCACCAAGTGGATAATTTTAATTCACATTTACTGCATGCTAGAAGGATATAACTCTATCTCTACTTTCTCTCCTTTCCCTTTTCCTTGCCCCAGCTCCATTTGTCTCTCTTTTACATTCTTGACTTTTACTCTGACTTGCTTTTGGGCAAACTTCTAATCGAAATCCTTGTATCTCTCTCTGGGTCTACTTTCTTCTAGAAAAGACTCATTCTTATAAAAATCATGATAGTTTGACAAGCTGAGGGCAATTACCTGATCAATATCAGTCAGAATGAGAAGCCCATGATGGATGCCCCTTTGGATTGAAAGAAAAGCAGCAGAGACATATTAAATTAAGCTAGTCCCATTTGGCCCATCACCAGAAGATACTGAAACAAGGTAATTTGACCTTTAAAAAAATCGAGAGACTGTCTGCATCACCCTGGTATGAAGAAAGGTCTCAGACAGGGTAATTAGAGAATTTCAATAATTGCTGGCTTTGCAATAAAGGATTTTTTTCAAGTCTTTTTTGGACCTCAAATAGAAATTAAGGAAAATTAGTGAGCCCATTTCCTCAGTTTCTGTAGAGTAGGTGGGGATATTCCATGGGGCAAGATGGGCAGAAGACAAAATGGAAAACAAGTCATTGCTACCACTCAGACACCATAAGTCTTAACCTATCCTTTTCAACTTGGCAGGTTAATAAACGTTTTAATTATACTTTTAGCTTGGTACTTCTTCTAAAGCCAAACAGTAAATCTCTTTAGATTATGTTGTCATTGGCTGTTAACATAGCTAACAAGGCAATAGATCTCAGGTATTTAGCCATCATTACTTCTCATTGGCTCAAATCATCAGAATCAACAATGGCACACTCAGAAGAGTTAATACCCCCTCGAATCTAAATATCACTATGAAAAGGTGACCTTCACCCACTAACTGTACACAATGTTGTCTTTTTTTAAATAATTGTACAGCTATAGGAATGAACAATGTTTTCAAAATTATTTAAATCATCTCCTTTTTTCTGGGGCAGTATCTTGAGGCATTTTTCTATTCTTCATCTGATCCAAGATTAGTGGCCCTAATCTACATGAACAAATCACTCCAGGACCAAACATTTTTGGGACCTGGCATGGGTGACACTGTGAATTGAAATCTAGAGTCAGAGAGACCCTTAAGAAGTTAAGAAGTTGTCTTTTCTGTTGAGTTTTCTGAAACTTTGAATGCATAAAAAGTACCTGGAGAGTATGATCCAGTATGCCTGGGGAAGGTGCAGGAAATCTGCATTTTCACGGGGGGTCCCAGGTGATACTATGCTGGCAGTTCATGGACTATATATTAGGAAGCACTATGTCTAGTCTTCCTTTCTGTTAGCCTCTGGCAGTGTGGAAAGTACACCAGTTTAAGGTGATGAGAATCGATCACTTTTTGCAAAGGCTACCATGGAAATGGTCTAAGACTCATTCAGTCAAATAACACCATCCAAGGCTTTGATGTCTGTCGCTTGCCTGTTAAGAACTGCCACTTCTCTTCCTCCAGCTGGAATCCCTTTGTTTCATTTCAGTTTGTTTGTCTTTCTTTTTTTTTTTTCATTGTTAATAATTTTTTATTTTTTATAAACATATATTTTTATCCCCAGGGGTACAGGTCTGTGAATCACCAGGTTTACACACTTCACAGCACTCACCACAGCACATACCCTCCCCAATGTCCATAACCCCACCCTCCTCAGTTTGTTTTTCTTAAATGTATTCTTCTTGCAGTCACATTCCCAGGGAAAACAATGAGTTTTTATTTTATCTATTACCATTAAATATGTGCTCTCGCCTTTTAAACATAGGATGGTAAGGTTTCTGATTCCCTTCTAAGTGTCGAGCATCTTTCTTGGCAGGAAGAAGAGAAATTTGTAAATTAATTCATTCCATTCAGAGTTAAAGTGAAAGGTCTTGTGACATCATCACCTCTATTTTGTCTCTTGATCATTCAAGCCAGCCACACTGGGCTCCTTGTTATTTCTCAAACATGACAGGCTCACTCCCATTTTATGGCCTTTATTCCAACTGTTTTCTCTACTGGGGACACTCTTCCCAGATTTCCACTTTAAGTCTTTGTTTAAATCTGAGGGTTTTGAAGGGACGGGGGGTGGGAGGTTGGGGTACCAGGTGGTGGGTATTATAGAGGGCACGGATTGCATGGAGCACGGGGTGTGGTGCAAAAATAATGAATACTGTTATGCTGGAAATAAATTAAAAAAAAAAAATCTGACCTTCTCCCAGAGACCTCTCCTCACCAGCTTATTTAATTCTGAAATGATTTTATATATATATGTATTTATACACACACACACACACACACACACATATGTGTGTGTGTATGTATATCTTTTTTCCCCCATCACATTTACTTTCTTCTAACATACTATTTATTTACTATTTAATATTATTGTTTATTTTCTGTTAATCCCTAACAGAATATAAGTTCCAGGAAGGTTGGAATTTTATTTTTTAGGCTGATACAGAGCAGGTAACTAGAACAGTACCTGGCATATAGTAAGTACTCAGTAAATCTTTGTTGAATGAAAGAGTAATTATCTAATTTCATACGATGTTTCCCTTTTCACAAACCTTTGAATTTAAGTCTAAGAAAGATGAGAAGAAGCAATAGTTAAGAAAGCAGAAATTCACATATTATTTAGATTCTCATAAATTCACATATGATTCAGAAAATATATCTGAATAGTAGGTATTCTAGGTGAGTCTTAAATTATGCTACAAAGATTATTAACTTCTCAGCCTACTCTTCCAGCCATTTCATACTCTTTAACTTGAGTACTGATTACTGCTAGAACTGAAGGCAGAGTACTCAGAGAAAGTAGCAAACGAGGGAAAAAGTTGAATGAGGGAAAACCATAATCAGCATTATCCTAATTGTATTGAAGATATTGTCAGGGGCCTGACACTACCTTGGCATTTCATACATATTTCTATTGAAACTGATTTTGCCAAATTTATAGGAATAGCTACCATTTTGGAGAATTTATGATGTGGTACACATGATGCTATGCTTCACAAACATTATCTCCCTACTTCTTTTGAAGAGTCCTAGTAAGTGTGGTGTCAAGATTCATTGGCTTGCAAGTGGCAGAGAATCCAATCAAACTGTTACTAACAAAGGCAAACAAAAAAAAAAGTTCAAAATGCTGCATTAAAAAAAAAAGTTCATTTGGTTTAGTATCTACAAAGTCAAGAGAAAAAAAATATTGATACTGATTACTCAAACATGTAAAATAAGCAAAATAAAGATATATTAACTTTCTGAACATTTAAAAATTACATCATCAGAGTACTTATTCTGAATTTATAGTCATATGTTTTAATCAGTTTCTTAACTTGACTAGGAGCAACCCAGATATTAAATCTCATTCTGGGTATGTCTATAAGGGTATTCTGGTTGAGGGCAATATTTAAACTGGTAAATGGAATAAATGATGGCCTTCCTTCATGTGGGTGGACTTCATCCAATCTGTTGAAGGCCTAAGATTCCATCTCTCTGCCTGACTTTTAGATTGGGACATCAATATTCTCCTTCCTTTGGACTAGAACTGTACACTGGCTCTTGTGGCTCTCTGTCTTGCAGATGACAAATGTTGGGGCTTCTCAGCCTCCACAATTGCATGAGTCAATTCCTTACAAGAAGTTTTTTTTTTTTTTCCTGTAGATATATGGAGATCTATCTCATGTATATGGATGGATAGATATAGATAGCCTATTCATTGTATTGGTTCTGTCGAGAATTCTAATACAAGTTTGTGTTTTTTTAAAGATTTTATTTATTTATTTGACAGAAAGATAGCACAAGTAGGCAGAGCAACAGGCAGAGGGAGAGGGAGAAGCAGACTCCCTGCTGAGCAGGGAGCCCTATGTGGGGTTCTATTCCAGGACCCTGGGATCATGACCTGAGCCAAAGGCAGATGCTTAACTGACTGGGCCACCCAGGCGCCCCTAAGACTGTTTTTAGAAGAATTTTTTTTCAATATAGCCTCTTAATTTTTATTTGTTCCATAAATTTCCCACAGTCTCCTGCCAATTTTTGTTTTAAAATTAATACATTTAAAATCTTTGACATGCTTAATTTATTTTTCTGTCTACACCACAATATTTTGAAATGAGAAAAACATTTTTTCTATAAATGTTGAGATACCAGCTAACCTCAGAACATATTCTGCAAAATGGAGAATACTCTAAAATCTGTTTTTTTAATTGAAATACTTAAATATTTCAGACCAGGTATTTTCACAGAAACTGTATTTTCTCCTGTTCTTTGATGAATATTTTTTATAAGACAAACTCTTCAAATACATGGTCTCTATGGTTTTTTGAGTCTTTTGCCAGATATATATGCTGTAAAATTATAAACCTTCTCAATTTATCCAATTCGAGTATATAATACAGCTCTATCCAATGAAAAATAGGAAGTATAATTATAAGTTATAAATAGGAATTTAACTATTCCCAAGCACAACTATAAAATTTCAGCATCTTAATTCTCACAGTGTTTGAGCTCCTATTATTTTGTTTGTTCAGTTTCTCCCTTGCTGTTGTAGGAGTAAATTTTATCATCTTATTTCCACACTCTGCATTCATAACTGCAATTGGCTAAAAGATGAAAAGCTTGAAGTCTCTTGGCACTCCACTTGTTTAAAAACTTGATTAAATATTTTCAACTGATCTTGCACAAAATACATTCAAAATTTGAGATCCTTTTAAAAAATTATAGCAACTTTATGGGATAAGAAGGTTGATTTAAAAAAAAAAGTTTTCCAAGGTGCAAATATTTCTTTTTTTTTTTTTTAAGATTTTATTTATTTATTTGACAGAGATCACAAGCAGGCAGAGAGGCAGGCAGAGAGAGAGGAGGAAGCAGGCTCCCTGCTGAGCAGAGAGTCCGATGTAGGGCTTGATCCCAGGACCCTGAGATCATGACCTGAGCCGAAGGCAGCGGCTTAACCCACTGAGCCACCCAGGCGCCCCTGGTGCAAATATTTCTAAACCCATTTCATTATAGCAAAGAAACAAAGCTTATATTGCCATATTGAAGTTTTGTGTTTTATTTTTGTATTCAGTAGCTGTATTGTCTCATTTTATTGTTCAGCTACTGTGTGTATACATGTATGTGTGAACAATTAAAACTTCTATTTTTCTTGGTGGAGTATCAACTTGGATACAATTATGAATTATATGTACATCAAAATCCATTCCTAGTATATATCTGATTTATAGGTTTCTTAATCTAGTGAGAACTGTGTTTTTAGCATGATAATATGTTACACTAAATTTATATTTTTATTATCAAAAGAAATAATGTAGCTTCTATGTTTTAATTTTAAATTTATTTTACAGTAGCATTCAATAATTTCAAAGGTTTTATCTTTAACTGAAGCACTTGATCACACTGATAGGAAACTGGCTTCAACTCTGTGAAACTCTGTGAATGAAGCCAACATGGTAGCAGCTACTGTCAACTTTCCATTTATTAAAAAGAAAGAAAGAAAAGAAAAGGAAAATAAGCATGATTAGCTTAAAACTATAATCCTTTGATCTAAATGAAAAGTCATGGTTCTTGGAGTGATTTGTAAACATACATTCTGCAGCTGTATCAGTTAAATTCTGTTTGGGGGGCTCAGGCCTTAAAATAACAACTTTCAAATAGATACCGATGCTTTCTCAGCAGATTTATATCTTCTAATTTTCCCATGTCAGTGATACAATTTATGGCCTCCAGATTAAGTTGCAAACATTGATGAGCCTTATGGACAAGTTAAGTACTGAAGTCAACATGAGAAATGAAAAATCAGCACTTTCATTTTTATTAAACATACATTTTTGACCTTATGGAAATATAGTATTTCAAACATAAAAGAAAAATCGTTTTTAAAGATTTAATTTATTTATTTGACAGAGATCAGAAGTAGGCAGAGAGGCAGGCAGAGAGAGAGGAGGAAGCAGGTTCCCTGCCGAGCAGAGAGCCCAATGTGGGGCTCAATTCCAAGCCTCATGACCTGAGCCGAAGGCAGAGGCTTTAACCCACTGAGCCACCCAGGTACCCCAAATGATTTTTTTTTAATTTTTCAAAAAGATTTTATTTATTTATTCAACAGACAGATTTCAAGTAGTCAGAGATGCAGGTAGAGAGCGAGAAGAGGAAGCAGGCTCTCCACTGAGCAGAGAATCCGATGTGGGACTCTATCTCAGGACCCTGGGATCATGACCTGAACCAAAGGCAGAGGCTTTAACCTACTGAGCCACCCAGGCACCCCTAAAAATAGAAAAAATTTTTATCAAAAATTAACTAAATATGTCAATACCAAAAAAATGATCAAGCCTCTGTACCAGGGGCATTCAGCGTATACATTCTGTACTCTGTAGAAGAACTGCTCTGTCTCCTTTTCTGCATTTATTTTGTATATACTTGCACCATCATTTCTCTCATTTTTCATTGACCTTTTGCTGGTCACCTGGTGAATTTTCTCATCTCACAGTCTGGGACTGGGGCTGCAGCTCCTATATATCAAGCTGTTGGCCAAGGAAGGGGCCTTATATGCTTTCCCCACCACCATCACCTGAGACTAGAAGTGAGCTGTCCCTGGCTGTGTGCCAGCAGACCCCTTTAAAATGAAGGCCTTTGCTACACTGCTTTTGGAAAGGAGAATGACAGAATGTTCTTGGTCATGTTTCATATCCTGCCCTGTGTTAAAGTGAAAACTTGGTTCACTGTACACAGTGCTCACACACTGCTGGACAAGACCATGCCAAAAACTGTCATTATTATAAAGTAGAGGCCTACCAAACCTAATCTGGCTTATTTTAAGGAAACTGCAGTCAAGGATTCATAATACTCTAAAAAACTCAGATATGCTGACATTAATCAGGTCCCAGGGAAAGCCAGAACATCTAGTCACCCTAGGCATAGGGAGCAGCAAGTACAAAATAAGGAATAAAACCAGCCTACATAGAGCACAGTAGACATTATTCATAGAGAGCCTTGTAGGCTATGGCAAAGATTTCAGGATCTACTTTACATAATCTAAGAAGCCTTTGGAAGACATTGACTTGATTAAAGGTCACCTATTGCTGTGTGGAGGACAGACTGTATAGAATAAGAGTGGAGGGAGGCAAACCTGTCAAGGAAGCCATTGCTTTTGTCAGATGGAAGGTGATCGTGTTCAGATTGAGGATAAAATGTATGGATGTGATGAGAAGTTTAGGAAATGTGTTAAGTGCATATCTCACAGGTATGTTAAATGAATTTCATGTGAGGAGTAAGAGAGACGAGTCAAGGATAAATTCAAGGTTTTCTTTTGAGTCTCTGGATGAATGTTTGTTAGTGTCATGTTGAAATGAGGAGCCTTGTGAGAATAGTGGTTGGAGGGGGAAAGTGGGAGTTTAGTCTGTTTATAAAGGTTAAGTTGACATGACTATTAAAAGCCCATGTGTAAAGTTGAGTAGATATTTGGACATACCTGTTGTGGACTGGTTGGGGCAATAAATATAAGTATAAATATAAATAAATATCAGGAATATAGAATTAGTATTCATAACCACAAGAAGAGATAAGATCGTTCAGGGAGTGGGTATAGAGAAACCAAAGAATTGCTAGTCCTAGACACTCTTGTAATTATTTGTTTATTAAATATATGGCATCCCACAGTAATATATTATGCAATCAATACATTGTCATAGTGTATTAAAATTTCCACATTCTTCTTTGAAAAGCACACACACATGCACACACCTACCCTGCAAAACTTTCTTTGTTCCACATATTATTCTCACAAGTTACATTACATAAAATGAATCAGTAATGGGGGGATCAGGATACTTCAGTTCTTCTTTAATTACCTTCTGAAATACTTCACATTCTTTAATGCTCTCCACAGTGCTTGATGCAGTGTTACAACCTAATAAAAGTAATACATCACTAATTCTCATTTTACTTCATTTATTTACCAGAAAAATACATAGAAAATTATTTAAAAATTCATAGCTCTGAATGGCTAATGAGATGAGCAAATGCCTTGAGACACATTAACTCTCTATCTGACTTGGAGATCTGCCTATCACAAAAGGTACATTTCCTATCTTTAATCATAAACCCATTTTAATCAAAGTTTATTTTCCCTGGATGTACCAATCAGTAATTGCTTTGCGTAGAAAGGATTCTGGTAATTTATTAAGGATCTAGTGATAGTTTACTGATGATACAGGAGGACAGGTAAGAGACAAAGAGCCAGAGAGACCAGTAAGTCAAAGAGAAATAGACATTTTCAAGCCTTTGACTGAGGAGGCATGTTTAGAAATAATACAAGCTGAAGGACTCGGGAATGAAGGATGGGAAAAGGAACCATCAAATGTGTCTAATTATGGAAGCCTCAAAGATTCTGAATTGGAACTCTGATGGTATGGGTTAGCAAGGAAACTTTAATTTCAGCTATTTGGTGTGGTCAATTTGAAGAGCTTCTTTGATCTGGGAGCAGGAAAGCCAATGAGTTGGCATAACCTTTTAAAATCCTATACTATCAAAATACTTAGTGCTGGACAAGAGCAAGAGAGAGAACAGGCCAAACAGAAGAGTTTTGCTAAAGTCTATCCCACAGTGGAGTGAATGGTAATCATAGTAGTAATAATAAATAGAGCACATTAAAATTTACAGAGAACTTTTAAACAAATGATTTTATTTAATTACCAAAACATATCAGTGGGGTAGGTAGTTTATGTCTAATTATATTCAATATATCCAATTTGCAGATGAGGAACATGAGACCTCTCCAAGTGTTTTATAATTTCCAAAGCTCACAGAGTTTGTGAGGGAAGGATGACCAGTCCTCTGGTTTGTCTGGCTTCACACATGCCATACATAGTAATAAGAGAGATCACAGCCCTAGACATTTGCAGGGCTTGGTGATGTGTGCCTAATATACAAGGCCTTGAGCACAGTCTCTTTTTAAGCCTTTCTTTGTCAAATATTCTTAAGAGAGAGGTCCCCAATAACAGATTTTTTTTTTTTTGTAGTGGCATTTGAATTGCCCAAAGTGGACCAACATTGCATTTGATTGATGAATATCATTAATTATCTCAAATGAAATCTTTTTTCAAAGTTTGTTAAATGTATTTGGGTAAAAAAAAAAAAGGGGGGTCTAACTAGCAAAAGTCAAGTCCTGGAATATGAAAAGGATCCCTGAACTTTGAAAGATCCTTCTTTCAAAGGAAGACTCTTCCTTCTTTGCCATACCCAGAACACATTACCAAGAATGAGGACCCTTGACTGATGGTCTTCATAATGCTTTTTCCACTCCTTATGGTAGTTAATTTTCCATTTGAAAATTTATACCAGTTATTTCTTCTTCTTAAGATGGTTCTCTTTGGTCTTCATTGCCTCCGAGCTGGGCATTTTGTCAGTTTCTGCTTCCTAAGGGAATTAAAATCAGGCTAACACACAAAACCATGGGCAATCTTCTCATTGGGAAATTAGACAAAAAATTGAATCATAGTTATGAGCCCCCATTTAATCACATATTACTGAGAGTTATTTTTCTGAGTCATAAGAATGAATGGTATAATGAGGCTATAATGATAGTCAAGGTTCAGCCACCATGAATTGCTATGTGTAAATAATATACTTAAATATAATTCCTTGATTTATCAACTGTAGATTGTATCTATATATGCCAAACTGTTATGCATTAATATTATGATGCAATTCTTATCTCTCAGTTTTATTAGTTATAAGTATTTTTAATAGTTTCATTTATAACTAAATTATATATTATGGCCTCTATTTATTATTTACCCAATAATTTAGAGATTATCTATTGACCCCTCATTTGATAAGGAAAACAATTAGCGAACCTACTCTTTTCCATCTATTTTCCTCTCCTTCCTCTTCCACATCCTAACTCCTATTAGCTGTACTATTGCTTTTATATATAGTCTATACCTATCTGCCCCGCTTTATCTACAGGTTAATTCCATGAATTGAAATTAAATAAATGCTTACGTAATATAATTTTAATATAAATATAGTTCTTCACAGTTCTAAGTGAAATGATTAAGAAGGATATGTTAACCTACGCCATTTAATTTCTGACTCTTGAAGGAGAATAGCTAGTCTAAGCATCAAGAGCAAATGGATTTTTATTTTCTAGCTGGGCTTCCTTATATGTGTTTGTTATTTGGACTATGAATTTCACTGCATCTGTTTTATCCTATAACAGGTGAATGGACTTTCTTTACCAAGAGAAAAAGAAGTGATTCTATCTTATCAATTTCTAACACATGTGATTTGTTATAGAATTGGCTTGCTTGTTAAAAGCAATCTTTATGTAGCAGTCTCACTAATTTTATTGATTGCTCAGTAATTTAAATCATTACTCAGAGGCTATCTGCATACCTTTCTTCTTTTTGCGTGGCCCTGTATTGGTACTATTGTGCTTCAATTCCTTGTCTTCTACTTTTTAGGTTTCCTGTTTCGTTTTGCTGGAGCACATCCTCAAGTTTGTGTGAGCTCTCCAATAAAACTGATCATCGTTTGCTAGCTTTCACTCAGGGTTAAAGTTTTATGAAATTTCATGAAAAGTCTTTGTTTCAATTTTCTTAATGCATTATGTTTTTAGCTCAAATAAACTTCCTCCTGTAATTTAGTTGATTTTGTCTCCCACCTTTGGGAAAGAACACAATATTTTTATCAGAAATTTTAATTAGTTACTTTAGTCTATTCTGGGTTGACTTTTCCTATCTTTTACATTGTCTCATGGTTTCCATTCTCTTAAGATTTAGTTCTGGGAGATTTTTCTCAACTTTATCTTCCAAATCACCCAAATTCATTTGTAGCCATGTTCATTTATTATTGAATTCTTCAATGATTTTTTTTTTTAATTTCAGAAATTTTATTGAGTTCCTGAAAAATCTGTCTAATTTCCTGATTACTCTTTTTTTTTTGACAGTTTGTATTTGTCTTTATTTTTTATTTTTTTATTTTTTTAATTAATTTTTTATTTTTTATAAACATATATATTTATCCCCAGGGGTACAGGTCTTACTGTAGAGTAGTCAAATTGTTTTCTGGGATGTAATATCTTCTGGAATATATCCCAAGATACCAATTAGATTTTTTTTAAGGTTCTCTTCTGTTACTTAGACTAGCTCTAATACCTTAGTGTCATTTGTTCTATTTGTTTACTTTTGATAACTTTTATGCAATTGTATAGGTAGCTATTAACATGGCTAAATGAGGACCACATAACTAGCATAAATTGACGGCAAAGTTTTTGTTATCATTCCTTTATTTGATTTATACCAAAGGACTTCTCCTCCTTCTGGTAAGGAGGGGATGTGCTTCTTACAGTCAGGTTTCCCTGTGGAGTGTGTAAACAGGAAATAGGCAGGTAGGTTTAGTACTCCTAACGCTACTGGAAGGGTGAGGCAGAATCACTGAAGTGATTTCTCTACTTCAGTTCTGTGCCAGTTTTTCCTTCCCATGCCTCAAATCTGCCCATGCTTTGGACTGTTGTATGGCTCTAGAGTTAACTCCAGCTCTGGTCTGTTTCTTTAACCCAAATCCCCAAATAAGGAGCCTCTGAGGTTAATCTAACACATTGCTTGGAAATCAGTTGCCAAGAACTTAATTAAGATAAAGGCAAGTGCTACTCTGTACCCTTGTGGGAGGTGGTGGGCTCATAGGATACTCTCAGCTGTTTTATAGACATTCCTTCATTTAATTGTCCTGAACCATGCACCAAAGTGAATTTCTGCTCTTCATGCCTGCCAACTCCAGGATTGAATCTTTCTGAGATTGTCTGGGAAGAACATCATCCACCTCAATAGATTATAATCAGTACATGAAGTCAGAGATCCATACTTATTTCCCACTATGTAGTACAAGTCTACAAAAGTATCTGGCATATAACTGGCATCAATAAATATCTGTTGAATGAATGAATGAACAAATATAGTGATGGGTTTTGATATATTCCTTTTGATATATTTTCATTGTTATTTTAATGAATACTTTGAATTGTGGGTAGGCAGATTATCATTTTCAAATTGATGGAATTTTTAATGAATCATTAAACTCATATTGTGAACATCAAGTACAATGTTTATGATCTATTACATAAAATAATCAAAATGCCTAATTGTATGTATACAATCATTATTACCTCTCAACTGTTACTCAGCTTGTGTATTTGTATGTGTGCATGTAGACAGGGACTAGGAAAAATATATAAATGACAGTTTAATTTCATTTGTTTAACTTTAAGACACTTAAGTTCATGTTTTCTTTTTATTTCAATTTGTTGTAGTAATATTTGTGTGATAATAAAAATATCCAATTAAGTGCTAAAGGAAAGAGATACTAAGATCCTTCTGGGTGATCTAATATGAGAAAATATTTTACTCTGATAGTTAAAAAATCCTTCTAATATCTAATCTAAAACCTCCTTCCCATTCACAGCTTTTACAGCTGTCCTTGCTGTATGACCCCACCACCCTTTCTAATGATTCTGTTTTATCTGCTTAGATAATCATATATTTCATTAAGATTTTTAAAATCAGTTTTTCTAGGTATTATGCTAAAATCTGGTGATTGAAAGATAAACAAATGTATCTTTTTAAGATCATAGGCTAGTTATTCTTCAGTGGATATTCAGAGAGGTTCTCACAGCCTTCGTTTGTGTATTTGCTGACTTTTAAGAAACTTTCCCCACCTTCAGTATGTTTTTGCTTGTGTATCTAATTATAATTATTGAGTCTACTTTTGTAATTTCCAAGAGAGGAAGTGCAAAGTGAAGTTAAGAAAAACAGGGAGAGGGGAAGAAGAAAAAAAAGGGACAAAAAGAAAAGAAAGAAAGAAAAGCAGTGAGATTATTTTAAAGAGTCAAGGCATATAAAGACAACTGAGAGAAAGAGTTATCTTTCCTGGGCAAATGTGATCAAAACAATTAAAACTGTATATTTCCCATACGTGTGTTTTCACATTGTGAATTATGTACTGCTCCTATTTTGTTTCCATATTCTTATGGTTATTGCTGCTTACTTTATGGAGTCATTCACTTGTTTCTGTATATTGCTTTGTGTCATTATTTCTATGGCCACCTAAGTGCTATATAAATAAGTCTAATATACTTTGTTTAAAGGAAAAGTAAAAGGTGGTTTTGATTGGGAATTTGAGGGGGTTTTCTATATTAAAGTCCCAGTCTTATCTCATAGATTTTATGATATCTATTTTGACTTCCATATAAGTGTTCTCTCTTATTTAACTAAGTTCTTTATCAATGAGGCTTCCAGAAAATTAAACTATTGCAATAGACAAGGGATTGATGTACTTCTAGTGGAATTTCCATATGAATTTATGCTTCTACCATAAGCTCAGGTGGTTAAATAGCATCTCTATCTATCCAGTTCTTCATGCCAGAAATCTGGGAGTTATTATGGACACCTGCCTCTGCCTCCATCCGTATCTCCTATACATCACAGGTCTTATTGATCCTACTTTCAAAATGGGTCTTGATTCCTTCTAGTGCTCTTTATTTCCACTGTCAGCCTTCTGATCCTGATTTAGACCTTGATCATCTCACACATGGATCACTGAAATTGCTTCCTAATTATACTCCTAGCTGTCTTCGTTGATCCCTTCAATCCATTCCAGATAGCAGTAATAGAAGTGTTTTTAAAAACTCAAATTTAACCACTTGACTCCTCTGCTTAAATGTCTTAAATAGCTCCCATTGCTCTTAGAACACAAATCTCAATTTTTATCATATTCTCCATTAACTGGTCTCTGTTAAACATACCCCTTTCCTTTTGGTGAGTAGAAGAGCTCTTTTCTGCTTTAGGACCTTTGTATCCTTTTTTTTCTTTTATTTATTATGTACTTATGCCTAAATAAATCTTATCTGTGTTAAGATTTCTGATTAACTGTCATTCCTCAGAGAAGTATTATTAGACTCTCTCCCTCTTCCATGGTCAGTATATTTATAATTAGCTCTTTTTTTTTTTTTTTTGCTGTTATTTGTTTAATGAGTATCTCTTCCATGAAACTTTAAGCCCCATAATGGGACAGATCATATACATTTTGTTTGTTATCATATTCTCAATAACTAGAGCAGTGAACAGCTTGAAGCAGTTGCTCAAAAAATTTGGTGGGTAAATGAACAATGATGATCTTTGGCCTGGCAGAGATGGCAGTGGCAAATTAGGTCTGTTTTCTAAGATATTGGCCAGCTCAGTCTCACAGGCGCTGCCCTGGTGTTTTTTCTTAAGTTGTCCTGGGTATTTATCCAGTCAGAGCTGTGGTCACTCTGGTCACAAAAGGGTCTTTTTGAAATTAGTAGGAAGTTCATGCCTTCTAAGGCAATGTGGAGAAATAAACTCAGCATTTCAGCATCAAGATAAAGAAGAATGAACCCATTCAACAAAGTATGAGGTGTCCATAGAGGAGAACATGAACAGTAACCTCTTTGACATCAGCCACAGCAGCTTCTTCCAACATATGTCTCCAAAGACAAAGGAATCAAAAGGGAAAATGAACTTTTGGGACTTTATCAAGATCATAAGTTTCTGCACAGCAAAGGAAACAGTTAACAAAACAAAGAGGCAACCCACGGAATGGGAGAAAATACTGGCAAATAACACTTAAATCAGACAAAGGGCTGATATCCAAGATCTATAAAGCACTCCTCAAACTAACACACACAAAACAAATAATCACATCAAAAAAGGGGCAGAAGACATAAACAGACACTTCTCCAAAGAAGACATACAAATAGCTAACAGACACATGAAAAAAATTTTCATCATCATTAGCCATCAGGGAGATTCAAATCAAAACCACATTGAGATACCACCTTACACCAGTTAGAATGGCTAAAATTAACAAGACAGTAAGCAACAAGTGTTGGAGAGGATATGGAGAAAGGGGAACCCTCTTATACTGTTGGTGGGAATGCAAGATGGTGCAACCACTTTGGAAAACTGTGGAGATTCCTTAAGAAATTAAAAATAGAGCTACCTTATGACCCTGCAATTGCGTTACTGGGTATTTACCCCAAAGATACAGATGTAGTAAAAAGAAGGGCCATCTGTACCCCAATGTTCATAGCCACAATGGCCACAGTCATTAAACTGTGGAAAGAACCAAGATGCCCTTCAGCGGGTGAATGGATAAAGGAGATATAGTTCATATATACAATGGAGTATTATGCCTCCATCAGAAGGGATGAATACCCAACTCATCAATATGGACGAGACTGGAAGAGATTATGCTTAGTGAAGTAAGTCAAGCAGAGAGAGTGAGTTTTATCATATGGTTTCACTTACTTGTGGAGCATAAGGAATAACACAGAAGACATTGGGACATGGAGAGGAGAAGTGAGTTGGGGGAGATGGGAGGGGAAGATAAGCCTTGAGAGACTGTGGACTCTGGACTCTGAAAAACAAACTGAGGGTTTTGGAGGGGAGGGGGTGGGGGTTGGGTGAGCTAGTGGTGGGTTTATGGAGGGCATGTATTGCATGGAGCACTGAGTGTGGTAAATAAACAGTGAATTCTGGAACACTGAAAAGAAATAAAATAAAATGGAAAAAAAAAGTATGAGGTGTCCATTCTTGTCTTTTAATTCAAAGGATAGCATGCATGGATAATATATAATAAGCATTTATCAGTGTGCTAATAGTATTTGAAATTCTATTAGGTGACATGATGAGGAAGCTCAAGATGGATGGAGTTGTTATATATTTGGTGTCTTGACTATGCCTGCCAGAGCCTTTAAAGTCAGTTTAGTGGTCTATTAATGTGTCCATTATGAACCCAATTTCTTACCTTAGTCATTTTAAATCTCATCTGTCTAATAACTTAGTATATGTTATTAGCCCAAATTCAAACATTTTATACCAACTATAATTCTTAGTTGTTAAACTGGTTTTGACTTATTGGTGCCACTTTAAAACCTTAATAGGTGGAATAATTGGCTCTCATAACAATTTGGAGTATGAGAAGTCCTGAGTGAGCACTGTTTCCAGATACCCAAAAAGCTATGAATGAGTCCCCTTTGCCCTCTGAAAAGCTATGAACAAGTCCCCTCTGCCCTCTATTGCTTCTCCCCACCCCTCCTGATTCCGGTTTCTCCCAGTTTCCCAAGCCAGTCCTAATTGGATCCAAACAGGAGCCATTAAACATGGCATGGCTGAGGGGAAGCACCTTCCAGGGTTTCACTGGGGAATCTTTCCCCAGGAACAGCCAGTCAGTGGTGCAAAATGTTGGGCTTTAGATGTTTTTCCTTCAGAGGGATAAGCCTGAGGCCATCCTCAGGGAGAACATTGATTCATCAAGTCTCCTGACTACTCAGCCCCATAGCATTCCAAATTCTTCTTCATGTCTTAACAATGTGCATGAAAATCTATCCCCCTACCAATCTGTGTACCTTTCCTATTTCTTAGTAACACCAAGGTCCACCCCCCATATAGCAAAGTCAGCTTTCCCCCCCACAAAAATGGACTTGTAGACACAGGTCTTCATGAATTGTAATCCTGCAGACAAGAGTCAGCCAGTCCAGTGTGTGTCCAAGTGCTCCAGAATCAGATACCTACATTTCTGGACTCTTGAGTCTGTTTATCCTCATTGCCTACCTGCAAAATCTCTGGTGCAACCTGTATGTCTTTGAGTGCCTCTCCCCTCTCTAATTGAGAGAAAGCCTTCTGGGGTGCAATAAAGCTGCTTTAAGAAGGCAAGAAACAGATGGAAAATAAATGGGTTCAGGTGCTTCAGGGACCCAAGTGCTGCTGCAGAAGGCAGAAACAGAACATCTGAACACAAAAGTGTATTTGATTTTTGTCTTTTAAATTTTGCAGTGGGACAGAGAAAGTATCAAGGTGAAGAATTGGAGGTTCTCTCCTCGGTGCACATGACGCATGGGCTGGACTCTGGTTAAAGCCAGTTGCTCTTTAGAATTTGGAGAAAATTTACTAGTGGCTCTAACCTGTGTGCAGTGTGGAAGGTGGGCCCTAAATCTGATTCCTGGTGAAGTAGTTTTTCTGCTTTGAGAACTGGCTCATGGGGAGAAGGGTGCCTTTGAAAGACTGATGAGTTTGGAAACAGAGTTGGGTTCCCAATCTGAATTCAACACGTGCTGTCTGCTGTTCCTGGATAAGTCACTTAACATCCCAGAGCCTTGGTTTTTGAAACTCTAAAACTGGGATAATAAAACTTGCAGTGGAGAGGTTTTGGGAGTATATAGATGTGTGTGTAAAATCTGGGTAACTGTTACTGTTACGAGATGAACACACAGGGAAGGTGTGTGGTTCCCGGCCCCACCCTCTCAGTCCCATGATTGACATCGTCTACAATCTCACCCCTTCACCATCCCCTTCTCAGAATTCTTACCACATTTCTATGTAAGACTGCTTTAGATACCACTTTTTGCCCTTGCTGCCTTGTTCTCCTTTATGTCCTTGCAACTGTGATCCATGAGGCCAGTGTAATTTAGAGCACAAGGAAAATCCAACCAGCGGTAAGATGTAAGGTGAGCTCATAAATTTGGGGATGAATTTTGCCAAGGAGTCGAGAGAGCCTTCGTGAATGGTGTTCTTGCCAAAACATGCTGCTTTCCAGGAAATGATTAATGATCAGTGGTGCTTATTGAGTGCTCACTTTGGGCCAGGTACTATTCCAAGTGCTTATCTTGAATTTACTAATTTCCTCTGCCTCCCCAAATGTTGTGAGAAAGATTCCATTTTACTCTCATTTTACAGATGAGGAAATTGAGACCCAAAGAGATTGAGTGACATGTCGAGGGTGACAAGAGACACACTGGCCCACTGCTCAAGGCCAACCATCTCTAGAGCTTGTGGACTTAGCCACTAGGGAGCGCTGTCTCTTGAAACAAAGAGAGGACATTTGTCCTGGTTGCCTGGACTTTCTAGCTAAATATAAATCTAGCCTCATGCAGAGCAACAGGTCCAATACAGTTTTACTGATATGCTCTCTGCACTATAACTTATATACAATGGCTTGGGGCAACCGGGAACATATCCGCTGAGGTTTATTGCCTGGCAGTCTAAGATTTATAACCTACATATGGTGGTGGTGTGTTTTTAACATCCCCCTCATGGATATTTTCTTAGTGAGATAGTAAGTTTCTCAAAGGTTTGTGTACAGCTTTTTTATTTCTCTTGCGTAGCCTTCATTCACAATGCTTTGGGGCTCAGTAAGTGGTTTTGATTGACTGCCTGCATTTCAGCAACTCTGCATGGTGATCACAGTGATTACATTTGCAAAATGTAAAAGGGCTAGTGCTGTGGTTCAGCTAGTTAAGGATTTTATTCCAGGTTCTGGGACTTACCTCCTTAGCCTGTGTTTTAAGACAGCAAACCATTAGACATTCAATGTACATTGCTTAAGAGTTCACCATCAGAACTAGGTACTGTGGGGTACAAAAGCAAGCAGGACATAGTTGCTACCCTCCAGGAACCCATAGTGTAGTGCAGATTAAGTTAAACAATATGCCACTAGAGGAATGATATCTTCCTGGAAGAATCTGGAATAGCTTTTTGGAGAAAGCAGGATGTAACTGAACTTTGCAAAAAACAATAGGATTGAGAGGAATACATGGAACAAAGAAATTCTGGGAATGTTCCTTTACAGATGAATAAGGATAGAAATTTCAACCTGGGATGAAGCACTCATCTTAAGAGAAATTTTGTCCTCTGGAACTTAAAGGAGGTTAGTGAGATCTTCTGGAAAAGTTCTGTAGGATTTCAGAAAGGGAGAACCGAGCATCTCATGATTTGTTTGGAATGGGGATTGGGAGAACTAATGGGGACTGGGAGAATTCTTAAATGCTCTCTGTGTAAAACAATGTTGAATGCTTTTTTTTCTTTTTTAATGATTTTTCTCTTTCTTTTTTTTTTTTTTTTTAAAGACTTTATTTATTTATTTGACAGACAGAGATCACAAGTAGGCAGAGAGGCAGGCAGAGAGAGAGGAGGAAGCAGGCTCCCCGCTGAGCAGAGAGCTCAATGTGGGGCTTGACCTCAGTACCCTGGGATCATGACCTGAGCTGAAGGCAGAGGCTTTAACCCACTGAGCCACCCAGGCACCCCTGTTGAATGCGTTTAAAAATGGATTGTTTGATCCTCACATCAGCTACAGTTGGGGAAACTGAGTCTTAGCAAAAAGGAAGTTCATCATGCAGGTTTTCAGCAGTGGAGCCGACTTTCAAACAAACCCACCCAATCTATACATATTATGAAATATACCTCATTCTGTCATATTATCTGAGCCTTTTGCTGTGGCTCTTATTTTTTCTTCTCTGTAGACACTGCATTTAGAGGAAAATATTAAAATATGCCTAAGAAGCCCAAGTTTACTTTTATTCAATGTGCATCAAAGTTTCACACTTACTGCCTGTTTTTCTTTTTTCACCCCTAAGTTTTTTCTTTTTTTTTTAAACTAGAACTTTTCAACCTTCCGTGATCTCTTTATAATTCCCTTTAGAATGCATAATTGTGCTCGATCAATTTGTTAGAGGCTTTTGAAGTGTTAAAAAAACTACATTAAAATTATTTTCTTTCAGGTTTTATGTTAATGAACATAGGTGCTATTCAGAGCAAAGTCAGGGTGTCAGGGGAACTTTAGTTAAAGTTATTCATACATAAACTAAAAAAGGAAACATCTTTAGTGCAGGAAAAATACATTTAATGAGTAAGTACGGCACACAATTCCTCCTTTCAAAAATGTCAGCTCGTGTTGAGCCTCCATTCTAGATATCTTACAATTACTTTGTCAACAGAAGGTAGAGTAGTGATGGATGACGCATTGGTTCTTGAAACCAAACTTTCTGCGAGTTACTTAGGCTGAAACTAAGTGCTTTTACATTCCAGTCTTATTGATGATAGTGGTTTTATATTTATCACCCTGTCATTTCAGTTGACTGTATCAGCCTCTTCCCTGTAAGAATATGGACACTAATGGAGGTGTGTCCTTAGTGCTCTGAAGGGTCACAGACTCATCCTGCTAACACAGTCAGGGCACAAGCTGCTTCCTGTGGAAACTTGGAGGCAGCTTTACCCATTTCAAAAAGGGATCAGCAAAGAGTGCCTTAAAAGGCCTTTGGAAATTATGTTCTCCCTGGCTCTCTTTGGACCATGACCCATCCTCGTGGTGCTGTACACAGAGGCTCCCGGCTCTCGCTAATGGAGCGTTACTGTTTTGCAGCTTCCCCTATAATAGGAAGAATTCTACCAGGACCTTGGCAAGTCCAGGACCTGATTGCAACACTTTATTTATAAGAAATTCTGTCAAGAATCAATAATAGTCTTGGGTCTCAACTTCTTTCTTTAATAATACTTTGATATGATTTGTCACAAGCGAGCCCAGAGTATCCACCAGATTTTATTACTTCGCTTGCAGCACAGTGTCTTATCTTTGAGTCATGAGATCAGCCATGGGGAGACCTTTAAAAAGCTATATTCTTTACTGTTTGGTTATTACAGAAAGTCTATATTACTCAATAATACCTTTTATAGGGTGTGCTGTCACATCTTCACACAGATGTTTAACCCCAATGTAGATATACTGGATGCCTGGAGGCCATTTTAGTGACATGGACATTGTTTTTCATGATTGGATGCCGTATGTATCAGTAGCAGCGAAAACAGAAAACAAACAGAACTACACACACACACACACACACACACACACACACATCCCACACAAAACCCCCACAAAACAAGAACGCAACCACTGTACCAACAACAACAACAAAACGTTGGCTTCTTTTTCCAGCCTGACATTTCTGATGGCGTCTCCAACTAACTGTCCGTTTTGACAGAGATTTTGTTTAGAGTCCAGAGTGTTAGGTTTTTATGACCTGAAAGCAGCAGAAATTTGGAGAAGTCAATTTAGATTCCTTTCTTGCGTGTGATCAGCTTCTTGGGTTTCACTGTACATCTCAATAAACACAATCCTTCGACATCAGTAGCATACTGTACAGCAGGGGCTCTAAATACGTTTTCTACTGCTCAGCCGTGGAATTCATATTGTTCCAGCTAATGCCTGTTGGTAAATGCTCGTATCATTACATGCTGTATTTACAAAACTGTATATTGTCAGCCGAGGATTTCGTTTCTCCAATCTGTTTTTCTTCTTTGGAGGAAAATAGCAGAAAATGTTCTAATACCCACTGTAGACAAAACACACGCAGACGCACACTCTCAAATGCACACACACACAAACCAAGATTTCAAAATTGTAATCATTTTGAATTTTGAAATTAGAGGAAATGAGGGAGAAACACTCCTTGGAAAGTTATTGTAGATCCTTCATGTGTCTGCAAATTGGTACTAATTTTCAATGTAGATTTAAGAAAATTGGTGGTATGTGAGCAAACATTTTATTTAAAAAAAGTTTTCTGTTTTGTTCCTGCGGCTGCCACAGTTGTTGCTGTGGGGGGTTGGCCCCAGGAGGTCCCTGGCTTCCCTGGCAGCTGGGATTCTGGCTGAAGCTCTGCCTGGGCTCAGCATGACCCCTGCCTGGAAGGCATCCTCTCTTTGTCTCCTTGCTTTGTCCTAGAGTAAGCAGAGGCAGCAAAGCCAGGAGGCCATGGTGGTTTGGGCTGTGGGCTGTGACAGGCTGCTCCAAAAACTTCATCCCTCCTCTCTCTAGACAAGGCAGTGCCTTTCAGGGCACTCAGGACGCCTCCCGCCTCCTGCTCCCTTTTTCTCCTCCAACTCTTCTTACACTGTAGCTAAGGGTTGAGAGGTGACGGGTCTCTGCTGCTGGCACTGCCTTCTTCCTCAGCTTCCCCAATATGGACCATGGCTAAGAATGTGCAGTAACCAACCTTGAACTTGACTCGGGAACCCCTGGTATATGTGGAGTCCAAGGGCACGGGAAAGGAATTTGTATTTGCCAAATATCTACAGTGTGCCCAAATCTGAGCTAGGCCCTCCACATATGTGGGCTCATTTGGCTCATTATCACTACAAAGAAGGTATCATGCCTTCTGTGATGCAGATGAGGAGCTTTGCATTCAGAGATTAGGGGGCTTGCTGCCCTTATACAAACGAGGGTGGAAACTGGCCTGCAGAATGAGGGAGGGCCGACTCCAGAATTCATACTTGCTCTACTGAAAGCCATGCCACCAAGTTGCCAACCCATGCTGCTAAGTTTCTTCTGTTTGACCATGACCCCCGTTCTCTTGGAGATTCTCACAAGCCTACTTTTCAGCCCATTCGCCCTGTCATCCATGCACTCACTCTCCTCTTTTCCTATCCAGAACCTACCCTGGCCCTCCTTCTCTTTGAACCCTTCTCCAATGAGCCTATTCGGGTTTTTGGATATTTTTTCTAAACGTTTCATTTTGTGATAATGATAGTTTCACATATCACTTTAAGAAATAAAATGCAGACAGACCCAGTTTTCCTCAGTTGTAACATTTTACATCACCACAGCATAATATCACAAACAGGATATTGATCTTGATGCACTCCACCAACCTCATTGAGATCTTAACGGTTTTCTGTGCACCCCTTTGTATATGTGTGCTGAATTCTATGCAGTTGTATCCCATGCGCAGATTTGTGGGATTATCAGCACAATTGAGATATGGGATAGCTCTGTCAGGATCCCTTGTACTACCCTTACAGGGTCACAGCCACCTCCCTGCCTATTCTTACCAACCCCTGGCCATCGCTAATGTGTTTTCTGCTCTGATTCTGTCACTTCAAGAATGTTCTACAAATTAAAGCATATGGTGTGTTAACATTTTGAGAGTAAACCTGTTTGGTTTTGAAACGTCCAGTCTGGACTGGAGTCCACTTTGTGTGAAATGATTCACTGATTTGTTTATACAGAAATCTTTGTAGGCCGCCTACAGCATACCGGGACTTGTCTGGTACAATGCTGAACCAAACAGACGCACATCTCTGTGCCATATATTTGGGTCCTTAGTCATAGTGACATATATTGTTCGTGAGGTATTTCCTGTCTAAACTCTTATCCTATCAGGTCATAAGCTCCCTGTGAGCTGAGAACCCATCACACAGCTTTGCCGTTTTCACACATAAGGTCTTAGAGCAGCAAACCATTACTGAGCATACAGAATATACACTTAATGGGGAAGGCAGGCTGCAGAGATCATCTGGTGCATTCTCCTGTGAAAAGACCTTTCAGAGAAGTGGCATCATCGTTCTCTGAACACATGAGAAGGGCCTTGCACTTAATAGTGACATATCAAACAGCATCAGCATATCAGTCCCTTTCCTGATCCCTTCAGTCTTCAATACCTTTCACGTAGGGACCTCACACTGCCCACCTACATGCTCTTACTCATGTAGAGCTTGGTCTCTCCTCTTCAATTTGTTTTTGGCCTGTTCCTCAGGTGCTCACCATGTTGGGTCACATCTATATATCAGAAAAACAACAACAACCATGCAACTCATGCAAATGGTATATGCAAATTGTATATTTCACATATCTGTCACCTTTGACTATGGCCTGGTCACCACACCTTCCTTATGGACCACTTTTCAGTTACTCTCTGCTTGTGCAAAGGCCAAAGAACAAGTGTCCCCCAGACTGTGATGACCTTTAGGAACTTGTGATCATCTCAATCCAGAGCAGAGGAGAGAATAATAAACTCAAAACATTTGGTAAAGGTTGAGTGGCCTCCACAAATAGCTCACTGGCGAATTTAGGCCTATGGAAAAACAAACTCCCAATATGGAATGTGATTGTTATTGTAGTCCCATAGATTCCTATTGAGTAATAAACCAAGAGGAGTGGATTCTGTTGTGGGGCTTCCTAGCCAAATTTCTGGTGAATACAGAATTGAATTTCCCAGATGAACTGCTTAAATTGAGTTATTTTCCTTCTGCCCAATTACAAATCTAGTGTCAATCTTATTAGCAATTGTTGACAAAGAATGGAAAGTTAAAACCTCATTGGAGAATATGGTACTCAGTGTCTTGTAAGAGAACTCCTAGAAACCCCAGGATACACAGTGAATTGGTTCCAAAAAATTACCATTGTCCTCATGGGATATATAAGAGGAGAATGCATTTTTTACTTCAGCACCTCCAAGAATATTGACTTGGCACCATAATCCATGTGCTGACGCTCCAATGATAGAATGAATCCTTGTAGCAAATGATACATTGGAAAGATGAGACCTGAAGTACTCCATGAATTTGAAAAGATTCCTTTATTCCATACATCATCTGTTCGGAGGATTGAGTTGTTGGCACTGGATGAAGCAGACAAGCTTCCTGGCAAAGTGAAACATGTGGACTTTTATGCTCTTGATGAATTAGCTGACCTTGCTGGTGCTGCCCAGTGTGCATCTTTCTTAGATTTTGTGTTTTAAGAATCACAGTTTCATTGGGGGTGAAGTGATCTAGATTTGGCAATAAAACATTTTCATGACCACTAGTGCACAAAGGAAATTTTAGGATAACAAAATGGACTTACCCCATGATTCATTTTGGCATAATTTCAGAGGAAGCCCAACCCTGAAGTAGCCACCATCTTCTGTGTAACACTTTTCACTACCTGTCCATCATTCAGTAAAGAGAGTACAGAACCATCAGCAACTGAGACTGCTCCATGGTGGAAATCCACTTGGACTTCTCAGGTTGTTTGGATCTGCTGTCTTTGGTTGAGGCTGGGAAGGAACAAGCCCTTTCTCTCACGAGAAAGAGATATGCTGTTTTTGTTTATCAACACAATTAATGATTTGGGTAGAAATTCTTGCTTTTTGCAATTTACATGAAGTACAAAGAAGAATTGGTGCACAATTAATAAATTATTTGCCTTCCACTGGTTCTGGAAATATTCATAAAAATAAAAATTTCCAGAACAATAAGCGAAAGTAAAAAATAGTCTGAGTTTTGTTTTTTTTTGTTTTTTTTTTTTAAGAAAATTCTTTCTCTTACTATTTAGAAGACAATAATTATAGCATTCCAGATCATTATTAGAGAAGACTTAGTGGGGAAGGTAAAACATTTTTATTCATCAAGCTATAATAATTTTGTCTTAGAAGGAATTTAATATTTCTGCCAGGCCCTAGAGGGAGGATACTGAAAGAACAATGGAATGCTAATAAAAGTTAGATCTAGAATTTACTGAGGTTATTACCAACTTAACAGAAACTGTCTTTTAAGAATGGAGCAAAGCTAATGTAACTGATATTAATGTGACAAGATGAATGGGATTGTCTGAACAGATGACCCTAGGTAGATTATGTGGAAAGATGATGATGACGATGGTGATGGTGGTGGTGGTTACAGTCACAATCATTGTCCTACTAATAGAGAATATGTGCCATGAGGGGGAAGATTAACCTAGGAGAGTGGTATTGCATGCCCTAAAATGGAATAGCAGCAGATTTGTTACTAGAGGTATGATTTGAATTGCCTATTTGTTGGTTTTCACTCTAAACAGTTGTAGGTGAGTCAGAATTTACTGTCAGATTTCTGGTGGCCGCACTGTTCATGTTTTGTGATACACCGTATATGTCTAGATTCTTTGTCACGTAATTTGTTGCAACTAACCTGATTGAATTTTCTCTCTTTTTAAAGTTATTGTGCATTTTTATACAAGTACTGTGCTAAGCACTTCATACATATTTCATTCTTCTAATATCCATATGATGGCAGTGTTATTACCATTCCTATTTTTTAAGTGTTGAAACAGAAAAATAATAAGAGCTTAAGTTCCTACCATACATAGGACTGGCCACCTACATCTCCCTTAAGCCAAAGTGGTGATAGGTTTTTCTTAATATACAGCTAAGCTTAATCCTATCTGATATACTGACCTATTAGGATTCTAAGGAAAGAGAGAATTAAGGCAAGTTTATGTGCTAGGCAAATGACATATAATAATTCCTGTAATTCTTAGACCTGGAGAAGGTATTATACACCCATGTCACAGTTACAATAAAAAGAGTCTCAAAGAAGTTGGCTTACTTTAATGATGAGGACTTGGGAATCCAGAAAGGTTGTCTAGCATCATGTGGGTAGCAAATATAGTTCAAGCACAGGTCTTTCTGGTCCCAAATCCCCTGTTTGTAATTATATCATATTGCCTAGAATATAAAAACAAAATTCAAAAGCTTCCTGTATTCAATATCACATGCTAACTCAAGTTGGTTAGGAAAGGAATAGAGAGCAAACAGATAAATCTGTAGCTGCCTAGAGAAAGTGATGTGGCATGCACTATGTGTTAAATGAAGAATAAAGGAATGAGAATTTCCTTTATACTAGCTCTGCTGCTGGCAGCTATTTCTGACATGAAACACAGCTACAATGATAACAGAATTCTCTCTCTCTCTCTCTCTCTCTGTTTTAATCAAAACCACCCAAACAAAAAATACCCATTGAGAAGATTTGGGGATGCTAGGCACAAAATAAATTGGGATGTGGTAGGAACTGCCAATTTGGGGATTAAGGGAAATCTCATAATGAATATTGAGATCATCCCTATACCTGCTCTCCGCCCATGCCCAACTCCAAAATGTTGGCAATAGAGGGGGAAGGAGGTTGGGGGATCCTTCTTGAGCAAAATCAAACCAGTGCAGACCTATGGATAACAATAGTTGGATGGCCCAGTGAAAAAGCTTCTTCTGTGCTATGAAGGTGTTCATTAGTTCACAGATGCACTAATATATGGTTATCTATGAGCTCTTTAACGCCTAACTATGAACAGTGAGCTAAGAATTATTAGGCGCTTTAATATAGAGAAACAAAGGACAGACCTGACAGGAAATCTGAACTGTGGAAAGAATGAATATCTTTAGAGAGATAGAGAAGATATTTCACCAATAAATCAACAACAGAATGCTATGAAAAAATGAAACAATCTGAAAAAAATAAAGTGTTTTTAAAATTAATATATGACAGCCAAAAATTTAATCGAAGTATTAGAAGATGCAGGCAAAAAAATACCCCAGAAAGAACAAAAATAGTAAGAGATGAACAGATAGATGTTTTGGAACACTTCATGGACCAGAAATGGGGTCTCACATATAATTAATAGGCATTCTAGAAGGAGAGAACAGAGAATATAATGGCAAAAAAGTTATTTTTTTAAAGAATGCAAGAAAATGTCAAAAAATTGAAGATTATTTCAAAATGAAAAGGCCCTCTGCGTAAGTAGCAAACTGATTAAACAAAAGACTGTGCCAAAGTGAACTGTAATGAAATTTTGGAATTCGAGCCACAAAAAGATGGCATTGAACTTCTGGACTGCAATATTTCAAGACAGAAGAATAGAGCAATAGCTTTAGAGTTCTGAGGGGAGAAAGAGTGTAAATTCACCTTTTCTCTGGTAGCTACTAGAGGATGTGGTGTCCTAAGACATTGTTGTAAAAACCCAGACCTAACTGCAGAGAAAGGATAAAGTAATTCTTAGAATGACTTGATAGGAAGTACAGGAAGTGACCACTTTGTAGCAGGCTGGCAAGTTGCCAGTCCAGACTGAAACCAGAAGATATAGAACTTTAGGAGGTTTGATGAGAAAACAGATATATTATTTTTATATTTGACTGGGTGAGAAACTGTATTAGGAGGTGCACTTTGGGGGCCGGTGCATAATTAGATTAAAAAGAAGCCAAGCATTGTAAGCAAACAATGAATCATGGAAGACTACATCAAAAACTAATGATGTACTGTATGGTGACTAACATAACATAATTAAATAAAAAAAGCTGAGCAAAAGAAGAAATGATGAAATTATTAATTTTAGAAAATGAGAAGTCATACAACAAAATAAATTAAGCAGAATCCACCACTTGGCCCACAGAAGAAATACAAATACATAATAACAACAGTAAAAATTATAGATAGAGCTTTAACTCCAAATTGGTAAAACTCTATTACAAGGATCAGGCGAAGGGAGAAAGAGGGTGTGTGTGTGTGTGTGTGTGTGTGTGTGTGTGTGTGTGTGTAAAAGAGCTGAAATCTTCACCTACTATTATAAGTGGCCAAAAGATTATGTTTTAAATTGATAAATCACAACATAGCTGCATAGCAGTAGACATAGTTCAAAGCATTGACAAAGTAGTTGTCCTTGGATGGTATGTAAGTGGGGAAGTGAACAGAGAGACTTACATATATATTTTTAATACATAGTGTTTTTAGTAGTGGTTAAATTCCCTATGAATGTTATAGTCATATTGCTTTGATTTTTAAAAAGTTTGTAAAAGTTTCCCATCATTGCTCCTTGACCACTACTCAATCCATTAGTTTCCTCTTGAGCTTGTGATGCTTCCCCCTCTCTGTCGCAAAGTGATCCCTTCAATAATGTGGAATTGGGCTAAAATCAGTATTGTGCTCCCTCAGAGTTCTTAGAAAGTTAAGGATTTATTCCCCCTGTGATTCTGCTTTTTCACTTCTGAACACAGCAAAGACATGTTACATAACTTGGAGTTTCAACAAACACCTGGAAATCAGGCTGTATGTATTGCTCAGATGAGACCAGACATGAAGAGATTGGTAGTGACAAGTGTTGTCACTTCTCTGTCTGACGGCAGGCAAGTGGCGTGCTGTATATACAAGGTCTGATACCATGCTTTCAAGATAAAAAAAAAAAAAAAAAAAAGAAAAGGCAGGTGAAAAATAACATTTCTGGAAGAGCTATCTGGGAAAATAATGGCAAATTACACATGATTTAGCTTTGCTCTTAGCTTTTATAAAGACCGAAGAACTATGAACTGAGCAGTTGAGCCCTAATTAAGTCTCCTCTTGATCTCTGTACTGCACACCCAATTCTCAGGCTGTGTTTTAAAAAGGCATCATAACATCGTCTAGTTCATCTGCTCTTTTTCCTGCCTTGCTTTCCTTTTTTTTTTTTTTTTTAAGTTTCTCCCTTTTTTGTTCCCCTTAAGTAAAAGGAGGTCAATACGGGTCATTAAAAATTAAAAAATAATTATACAGTGAAAAAAATAGTTCAGGTGAATTTTAATTAGAGCCTTATTTGATGGGATTTGAACCCAGCACACTGGAAATATATAGCAGTAACTTTAGCCATTAAATTGTGTGGCCTTTGTTTAAACTCAGTGGGAATTTAGAGGGATTATTTTGGCTGCTTGAAGACACCATGTTTTTTCCATTAATGCCAGGGAAATATATTGAGCAACTAAAATATTACTAATAAAAATAAATGTGAAAGTTGTAAATTTCAAACAATGTAAGACTCATAGTTCATACCTGAATTTCCAAATGTGTAAGTGACATTTCATTAAGCTTAAAGCTGAAGACTCACTGTATTATGTCTGACCTCTTTAAAAAAAAAAAAAAAAAAGGAACCTAAATATTTCCACAATTTGTCATCCTTTGGAATCTAACAATAATAAGGCAGAGAATGTGGAAGGGTCTCTTCTAAGCCAAGAGAAAGCCCTTCTTGCTCCTGTGCTCAGATGTGAGGCATTGCCCTGCCCTCCCAGTATTCCTTAATCACTCCACTGCCTTCCAGTGGGTTATTTTTCATCCATAAAATGGGAACAGTAGAACAGACCAATTTGGATGGAAGATTATGAGGTAGATTAATTAAAACCAACATCTACTTTAAACCTTTCTGGGCAGGATAATACATGTTGAGAGTGAGGCAGAATTCCCAAAGGGATTTGAGCTCTTTTTTTGTCAGAAGGAGTTGATTCCTCATTGAACCACCAGGCTGCAGGGCCTTGAGATGTACCCCTGTGGTTTCCTCAGAGCTAAGCCAGCCACTGGAGGGAGCCAATATGACTCTCACCGGTTAGTTCAATATGCCGAACTGGGAGGGAAAGAGAATTTGAAAATGGCATGTAAGGATGATAGAATTTGAACAAAATCCCTTTTATTTATTTATGCCCAAATCTGTGTGAATGTAAAATGCCATCTCGATCATGCTTTATTTATGGTGTGGCTTTTTCTTTGGGGGAAAAAAAGAAAGAAGAAGCACGTTGGCTTGACGTTCTCCTCAGACTGTACCTTGTGGCTGCTGATGAGTGAGTGGTGTGGCGAGCTTGGACCATGGAGCAAGCTGTGGCCCACGCCAGGCCTGGTATGGGCACACGCTCCCTGACTCTGCTGGCCTGGTCTGATCTGGGCACGTCTGAAAAGGCACTGCTTGTCATTGAGTGCAGCTAGAAATCATTGCCTGGGCCTCTCCATGAATAGAGGGATGTGCAGTATGTAAAATTCCTAAAGACAATCTTATTTATAGCTGTTGCAAACAATGTTTATACAAAGTTTATTAAATATGTCACCCACATTGATTTATCCCAACCAATCTCTTCAATCACTAATATTTATGTGATGGGTTCAGTTGCAACAATTATTTTATGTGCTGTAGAGTATGTTATAACTAGGGATTCACCCTGGCAATTATATGAAAGATAAAATGCTTCCTGAAGACCTCAGGGCAGACCAGGAAGTATATTATTGGACACAAGGTGGTTTTAACTGAATGCCACAGCACTAAATTTAGAGTAAGAAATGTGGAGCATCTTAGGCTTAAAAATTAAAGCTAGTTCTGTGTCCTTCCTGAAGTTTCCTTATTACTGGGAAGGTAGCAAAGCTCCTTTGCACATTTTCTTTCCCACATCCAGATGTTGGGCCTAGAGACGCTTTCCTTCTCATCATTTTGAATTTCTGTCAGCTCTTGCTCCTCAGCAGCATTTATTTAGAGTGGGCAGAAGAGTCTACTTGGCATTTGTAAACACCTACAAAGGAAACTAGACACATGTTACTTGCCTGGAAGGAATTGGCGTCTGATGTGAGGGGCCGAGGCAGTGTTAACAAAAAAACCAGAATTTTCTAAAGAGCCCAAGGTAACTATTGAAACTATAAGATGACAAACAACAAAACAAACCAAAGCAAAACAAAAGTTGTTTCAAACCACAACTGAACGCAACTTCTGTTTCCTAAGAAAAACGAAAAAATCCTTTGTTTGGCAAAATGACAGACCCTTTGGTTCAGAGAGTAGGGCCTCAGGGCATAGTATGAAAGTAGACAGTAAAACAAAGAGGTAGCTAAACTGTTCTGCAAAAGAAGTGAGCAGTAATTTCAGGCTGAAGTTCACTGTAGAAGGGAGAGGGAAAAAGTTTGGGCAGCAGGAAGAGAAAGGGGGTGAACACAAGGGGGAGAAAGGAATTTGAAGAAATTCAGTATGCTGGTGAGGCTGGGAAATAATCTCTGAGTGCAGGCATGTGTCGTATTCAGGTTAGAAAATGTTGCTGTGTTATAATATCAGCCAAGTACCTGTTCCTGAGTCAGTGTTTGAAGAAGTGGTGTGTCCAAACTGAAGAAAGCTGTTTCATAAAAGCACATGGTGATAATCAGTAAACTGAAATAATGTGGTCAAAGCAGGAGTGCAGAGGCAGAGGGAAGTAAAAGTATTTTACTGACACCCTATCTTCAGGAATCTCTGGAGAGACTGGGAGGAATCCTCACCGAGAGATGAGGGATTACATTAGGATAATTTCATCCCTGCGACAGGGTGAACCCCAGCCTAAGTTCATGTAGCACTTTCCAGCCGGATGAGTAAATTCTAGCACTTCAGTGGTAGTCTGTCTGGCTTTATTCTTTCCTCCACCACCTTCTATTATTATTACTTTTTTTCCCCAAAAAACATTTATTTCTCTGCCAGGAGAGATTTTTTTTTTTTTTCAATGACTAAATCTTCCTTTTTAGTTGTCATTGGATTTGATTTTCAGTCTGCTTCATCTCATAGCCTTTTCTAGCGATGAGTGGTATAGGTAATGAAAATGTTTGAGACCATGGGTTTGAGAATACTGGTCTTGTAAAATTGGTTGCCCTCAGATAGAACCTATTGAACTTAAAAAGCGTTGTGGTCACCTCTTTTTAGGAAAGCAATTACGTGAATCAATCAATTAATTAACTATTCACTGAGTGATCCTGGCACCTGTCTACCAGCTGGACAAATGGCCAGAGAGATACTTTCCTCAGTAGGGAGTTTGCATCTTCATGAGGAGATACAAGCAAATGACTGTTTGTCTAAGGAGACCTGTCAAAACACTATGAAGTGATTCTGGTCTTTTTTGTCTAATGTATCATTTGATGCAAGGAGGGAAGATTTGACTCCAATTTGATTAGAGGAATTTGGGCTTTGACTTCTATGTCCGTAAAACAGGAAAAGTTCGCAGAACCTTGGAAATTAGGACTCCCACTGTGGCTGCTAAAGGAAAGTTTGTAACCTTAATATTAAGCTGGTATCCAGAAAAAAAAATATATATATATATATGTGTATATATATATATATATATATAACCAGTTAAACGACTTAATAGTTTTATATGTTATGATGCTGTAGTATCCTTTTATACTCTTCTTATGGGGATCTTGGTTTACAACTCTTGACAAAGAATGCTCAGTAGAGCCCCCTCAGGGCTAAATATAAGATAATGTTGCTGAGAGAACAAGATTCTCCAAATATCTGTGTCTTCTGAGACCATGACGACAGAGGGGTTAAAGCCCACTTTATATATTTCCTCCAAATCTCAAGCTCCTTTGACTTGCCAACCCACATTGCTATCTGATTGCCACGATTCCCTGATATATGAAATCATGGTGGAATTTCCTTGGAATTATATATCTTAAGCCATGATAGCACTCAATGATTTCCAGATGCATTAACAATGATGGTCCACTGCGTAAGGAATTACCACAGATTATCTCCCCTTTGATTTGACACAGTTTTGTATGGAGTTTATTACCAGTAGAAATATTAACCTCGCCTTCTACAGCAGCCTATTTCTGAGATCTTTAGACAATATTACCCAAAAAGGGTCTGTTATTTTTTTACTAATATAGGAATGGCCAGTGACATCTGCCAAGCTCCCAGAAAAAGAAAGAGCCATAGCCCTGCTGACATGCCTTCTGTCCTATGGATACAGAACGAATGCCCAGTGTTCCAAAGACTGCTTATTCTTCACCAGAACACAATGGAAAAGGTAAGAGAGGTGGTCACATACTGTCAACAATGCAGCAAGCAGGGCAGAGAGGAATTCTGTCTGCCATCTCTACGTTGGCCTTCTTGCTGCTGCCATGCATATGATCTCGGATTCTGCACCACAGACCTATACAAAACTAATTGTTCATGTGATTTCCTTTCTGTGCCACTGCAGATGTCCCTTTCTGTAACAATTTAATTAACACTTTAAAATAATGATGCATTAATTAATGCCAAATTACAATGAAAATCCTGGAGAATTACACTTTATATCAACATTAATGCAAAATGAGTTCCTCCTGGATAATTTTTCTTACAATGAATACAAAAAGAGATAATACTAATTAGGCCATCAATTTAAATTTACCATAATTTCAATCCATGTCATTTATCTGTTCCCCAGCACAAAACAATACCCGTCTACCATACGTTTGTATGGCAATAGGGATGTCTGCATAGCAACCAGCCCTGGGTCATTTTTAGGGGATTGTGAAATAGGCTTGAATTTTGAATTTGCCCATCAGTTGTTGAAAGCAGGGTGTGTTGGTGTGTGTGTGTGTGTGTGTGCACGTGGTGCATGTATGTGTGAATGTGAGAGAGAGAAGGAAGAGTCCAGCAATTTAGTAAAATAAAATGCTCTGACTTAAGTTACGTGCTCAGTCTTATAATATGTGCGGCATAAGTCATCAGGCTTAGTCTATCCAGTTGCATATAATTCAGTTTATTTTCCACTCTCGAGGTCATGACCCAAGAGTTAGAAGACTCTACTATCTCCAAGGTCATTTGTTCACGAGCAAACCTAAATCACATCTTCCCATATTCAAAAGTGACATGATATGCACTTGTTACATTTCATTTTCATTGCTTCTAATAAGGAGATGCTCCTTTCAGTGTCAGGAAGAGAGAGGGCTCAGAAGGTTGATTTTACAGTGCTTACTGAAGAAAGAAACGTGACCGTGTTTCCTCAATTGCAACTACTTTGTTAAGTGACCCTTCACATGTGCCTTTCATGTTGAGACATACTTGGTATCTAGATCATGCAAGATCTGTCAAACATTTTGTTTCCTAGTTTGAACACCTCTGACTAAATATTTTCATAAAATCCTAAGTATTTTATTCTTACAGAAGTCTTTCGATGGTAAGAGAGTATGTTGGGGCAAATTCCTTCGGGGCTTCATCTTAAAATTACTCTCTTTTTGGCAAGGAATTTCCACCCATCCCATTTTGACATGGGATTCTCACCTTTCATATTTAGGAATCCTGAAACGTACCTTTGCTAAAGTGCCATGAAAAACATATTTAATAAAATGGCCAATACAGTGTAGCAGTGGATATGGAAATTTATTAGCAAATCATCTGCAAACATTAAGAATCTCTAATTTCAGAAGGGATGGCATCAGAATGTGGTCAAAGTTCTTGCACCTCTGGGGTATTTTTCTGGATATGTTCCTTACTCCTCTTAGCAATTTGTGTCCTCACTATTCCCCTCTTAAAGATCCTTTCCCCCCTGTCTTGAATGACAAGAAAAAATTGGCTCTTTATAGTTTAGTTTTCTCATGTTCTAAATCAGCAGTGGAAATTTCTGCTTGCCCAGGTGTTCTCAAAGAAAGTAGGCAATGGGCCTAAATGAAGTCTGGCAGAAAGAAATTAATTTTTAAAAATCAATAAGCTCTGCCTTTGTTTTTATTCAGCTTTAGGGGAATACATATCAGTGACATTTACCTTGGACCATGTCTCTGTGCCCAAATAACCAGAGCATGTCAAAGCAGACTGGGGCATGGGTGATCCATTCTACTTCATAAGCCTGGTTGACTGCCAGGTAGTCAATGATGAAGACAGTTGAAAACTTGACCTCTCAGGACTACTTGGCATCATATAGTCATTCTTCAACTATGTGTATCTCCCAGAGGCATAAAATTATATAATTCAACATGGGTTCCTAGGCTGCACCTGTCGAGTTTTTCATAAAGATAGGAGAATCAGTAAGCTTTTCATTGTATATGTCATTAATTATATGCTTTAAATTTCTTAAGATAAGTTTAGCAATTAAATGGCATGTATTCATACCTTAGCCCATTATTTCAAGTCACATTTGTGTGTTTGCTTACCTCTTTTGGCACTACCTTCCTGCTCTCTCCCTATACCATTCCATTATCAGGAAGTACTGTTAAAAGCTAATACAAGTTTAGGAACTTCTGAGATGGAAGTATTTTACAAAGGTATGGGTTATGCCATGTTTCATGGCTGTTCTTTGATTTTTTACTTCTTTTAAAGATTCTGTTTATTTATTTTGAGAGAGAGACCAAGAACATGAACAAAAGCAAAAGGAGAGAGAGAATCTCAAGCAGAGTTCCCACTGAGTGTGGAGCCTAAAGCTGGTCTCAATCCCAGGACCCTGAGATCATGACCTAAGCTGAAGTCAGCAGCTTAACTGACTTGAGTCACCTAGGCACTCCCGTGGCTGTTCTTTTAGCAGTGTCTCAGCAAGGCTATTAGAAAAGGAAGCTATTTGGGTTATTTCTCACAGTTGACATAATTTAATCCTTCTAGTTTCAGGTTTATTTTGAAATAACCGAATGGTGAATGTGATGCCTCTCAAATATGAGATTACATTAGGTTAGAAATAGTGACTTTTTAAAGAAACAAATGAGCCTCTTTATTGAATAATCTTTCTGATTTTCTCCATGCACGTTCATCAAAACAGAATTCACAGGAACCATAATATCCTAGTGATTAAGTCTCAGCCTAACCTAATGAGTAGGGACCTGTTTGCCCTTGCTATGGTACTTTGATCCTCAACTCTGGAATTAGGAAGGGATTCAGATCCCTGCTCTCTCTTGGACCAGCTACTCACACTCTTATAGCTGTAGTTTTCTTATCTATAAATTGGAGATGATAATACAAATAGTTTTGAATACTGGAAGAATGTACTTAAAGTATTTTGCACAACTAGTTCAGGTTCTGGTAATTTGAAGACTCATTCATTGGTCCTGCAAATATTGACTGATTACCTAACATGGTGCCATTCAGAAGCCTCTGGCGGTAAAGATATAATTAAAGTAGAATGTCTATCCGAAAGAATTTTACAATTTAGAGGTACATACAGGCACAAAAGTCAATAATTAAAATGCACTCTGCTATAATAGAACTATAAATTAAAAAAAAGGGGGGACTAAGCCTTGGGATTTTGGGGAGGGATCTGCACAAGAGGTGATATTTGAGTTGGAGTTAGCAAAGAATAAAAGCAACTTCATTCTAAGAAACAGATGCAGATACAGGGAAGAGTTGGGTTCATCATGTGACAAGCTATCCCATGTGGCTGGATATGATAGACACATGTTCATAACAGCCTATTTGTGAGAAAAAAAAGGTTGTTCAAACAAGCCTGGATGTAAATTAACAAAACTGTATGTTTCTCTGTTTGTAACTCTGGGCAGTTTGGCAAGCATATCAAGGTCTTAAATTTTTAGGTATGCTATACCACAGCGTTCATTCCTATTTCTAGGGACTTATCTGAAGGGAGTTGGTATGAATATGAATAAATATTTTTATATGAACCTTTAAATGATACAAATGACTAAATGACAACGATATAGGCTACTGTATTGTTCAGCTTCTTAGGACAAAGACCAACATATATCTTCTGAAAGTAAATTTTTAGAATATATGGATTAATAATTTGAAATAAGTATGATTAAAAATGATTATGTAATTGAGAAATAGAATCAAGAATGAGTTAAAAGATAAGATTAAGAAACTCTTCTGGAAGGCCACAGAAAAGAATGAAGGGTTAGCACATAGAAAACTAAGAATTATATGGGGTAGAGCTAGAAGTGCCATTGTCTGGGTACAAAATATCTTAGAAGAGAAAAAGAAAACGAGGATGAAATATTTGAAGAAATAATGGAGAAAATGTCTCGGGATTTTTGAAAAATGAAAGACTTTAGAATGGGAAGGGCTTATAGAGAAAAAACCAAGAGGAATAAGGAAAACCCCATACAGGGAATACCAAAAACAAAAAGGAAATTTCTGTTACCTTCCAGAAAGTAACAGCAGTTCACCTAAAAGGAAAGAAGAATGAAATCTATATCAAATTTCTCCACAGCAACATTGCATTGAAGAAAACAGTAAAGTGATGTTTTTAAGTATTAAAAGAAAAGAATAAATTACAACGATGTTTACTGTGGTGTTGCTTATAATAATAAAATATTGAAAGTGACCTGAATGTCCATATAATGGCACACCATGCAGCCACTTAAAAATTATTTTGCAGAAAAATGTTTAAGAACATAAAGAGGTATTTACAATAAAAAAAATGGCTCCATGAATAAAATAGACCATACACATGTACACAGTGATTCTATTTTTGTTTAAGTGGAAAGACTGAAAGAATATATGCAAAAATTTTAGGTTTTTAAAATTCTGACATAAGTGATATATAGTGTTATATTAGTTTCAGGTGTACAATATAATGATTCAACAATTCCATACATCACTCGGTGCTCATCATGACAAAGTCACTCCTTAATCCCCATTATTGAATCCATTCCTTCACCCCGCCCCCCTCCTGGTAACCATCAGTTTGTTCTGTAGAGTTAAGAGTCTGGTATTTTTGGGCGCCTGGGTGGCTCAGTGGGTTAAGCCGCTGCCTTCGGCTCAGGTCATGATCTCAGGGTCCTGGGATCGAAGCCCGCATCGGGCTCTCTGCTCAGCAGGGAGCCTGCTTCTCTCTCTCTCTCTCTGTCTGCCTCTCCATCTACTTGTGATTTCTCTCTGTCAAATAAATAAATAAAATCTTTAAAAAAAAAAAAAAAAAGAGTCTGGTATTTTTGATTTGACTTTTTTTTTCTTTGTTCATTTGTTTTGTTAAATTCCAAACTATGTGTGAAGTCATATGGTATTTGTCTTTCTCTGACTGAATTATTTTATTTAACATTATACTCTCTAGATCCATCCACGTTGTTCCAAACGGCAAGATTTCATTCTTTTTAATGGCTAAGTAATAATCCTGTGTGTGTGTGTGTGTATGTGTGTGTGTGTGTGTTTCCCACAAATTCTTTGTTCATTCATCTATCAGTGGACACTTGGGCTGCTTCCATAATTTAGTTATTATAAAATAATGTCACAGTAAACATAGGGGTGTATATGCTTTTTGAATTAGTGTTCTCATATTCTTTGGGTAAATACCCACTAATGCAATTGCTGGATCATACAATAATTCTATTTTTAAATTGTTGAGAACCTTCATACTGTTTTCCACTGTGGCTGCACCAGTATGCATTCCTACCTACAGTCGTGAGGGTTCTTTCCTCTCTACATCTGCACCAGCACTTGTTGTTTTCTTGTATTTTTGATTTTACCCATTCGGACAAGTATGGGGTGATAGCTCATTGTGGTTTTGATTTTCATTTCATTTCCCTGATGATTAGTGATCATGAGCATCTTTATATGTGTCTGTTGGCCATCTGTATGTCTTATTTGAAGAAATAAGACGTACAGGTCCTCTTCCCATTTTAAACTGGATTACTTGAGGGGTATTTTTGGGTTGATTTGTATAAGTTCTTTATATATATTAGATATTAACCCTCTATTGAATATGTATTTGCAAATATCTCCTCCCATTCAGTAGGCTGTCTTTTTTGGTTTTATTGATTGTTTCCTTTGCAGTGCAGAAGCTTATTGTTTTAGCATAGTCTCAATGGTTTACCTGTACTTTTATTTCCATTGCTTCAAGAGCTTTATCTAGAAAAAGGTTGCTATGGCCAATGTCAGAGAAATTACTGCCTGTGCTTTAGGTTTCACAGAGAGGGCCTTAATCAAGTTTGAGTTTATATTTGTGTATGGTGTAAGAAAGTGATCCAGTTTCATTCTTTTGCATGTTGTTTTCCATTTTCCCCAATGCCATTTGCTGAAGAGACTGTCTTTTTCCCATTGTATTTTCTTGCCTCCTTTGTTGTAGATTAACTGACTGTATAATTGTGGATTTACTACTGGGCAGTCCATTCTGTTCCATTGACCTGCAGGTCTGTTTTTCTGCCAGTATCATACTGTTTTGATTACTGCAGCTTTATAGGGTATTTAAAAACCTGAGACTGTGATACCTCCAGTTTTGTTCTTCTTTTCTAAGATTGCCTTGGCTAGTTGGGTCTTTTGTGGTTCCATACAATTTTCAGGATTATTTGTTCTAGCTCTGTGAAAAAAAACACTGTTGGTATTTTGATAGAGATTGCATTCAGTGTGTAGATTGCATGGACTGTCTTTCCATTTGTGTCATGTTCAGTTTCTTTCATTAGTGTTTTATACTTTGCAGAGTATACATCCTTCACCTCTTTGGTTAAGTTTATTACTAGGTATTTTATTATTTTTGGTGTGATTGCAAATGGGATTATTTTTGCAATTTCTCTTTCTGCTATTTTATTATTAGTGTATAGAAATGCAGTGGATTTCTGTATACATATTTTGTATCATGCGACCTTACTTAATTCATTTATCAGTATTGGTAGTTTTTTGGTAGAGTCTTTAGGATTTTCTATATATAGTGTCGTGTCATCTGCAAATAGTGAGAGTTTTGCTTCTTTACAATTTGGATGTCTTTTATTTCTTTTTCTTGTCTGATTGTTGTGGCTAGGACTTCCAGTACTACATTGAATAAAAATGCTGAAAGTGAACCTCCTTATCTTGCTCCTGACCTTAGGGGAAAAACTCTTGGTTCCCCCCATTTAATATGTTAGCTATGGGTTTTTTATATATGATCATTATTATGTTGAGGTATGTTCCCTCTAAACCTACTTTGTTTAGGGTTTTTTATTGTGAATGGATATTGTATTTTGTCAAATACTTTTTCTGCATCTACCAAAATGATCATGGTTTTTATCCTTTCTCTTATTGATGTGACGTATCATGATGATCGATTTGTGAATATTGAACCACCATTGCATCCCAGGAATAAATCTCACTTGATTGTAGTGAATGATTTTTTTAATGTGTTGTTGTGTGCAGTTTGCTAATATTTTGTTGAAGATTTTATCCTCTATGTTCATCAGAGATATTGGCCTGTACTTTTCTTTTGGTGGTATCTTTATCTGTTGTTAGGATATTGCTGGCCTCAGAATGAATTTGAATACTTTTTCTTCCTCTTTTGTTTTTTGGAATGATTTGAGAAGGGTAGGTATTAACTCTTCTTTGAATGTTTGATAGAATTTACCTGTGAAGCCATCTGGTCCCGTACTTCTGTTTCTCAGGAGGTTTTTTTATTACTGTTTCAATTTCATTACTAATAATCAGTCTGTTCAAATCTTCTATTTCTCTCTGCTTCAGTTTTAGTAGGTTGTGTTTCTAGGAATTTATCCATTTCTTCTAGGTCATTCAATTTGTTGGCATGTAATTTTTCATAATATTCTCTTATAATATTTTGAATTTCTATGTTGTTGGTTGTTACTTTTACTCTTTCATTTCTCTTTTTGTTTGTTTGCACACTCTCTGGCTCTCTCTTTAGCCAGAGTCTGCCTAATGTTTATCAATTTTGTTGATCTTTTCAAAGAATCAGCTCCTGGTTTCCTTGATCTGTTCTATTGTTTTCTTAGTTTCTATTTTGTTTATTTCTGTTGTAATATTTACTATTTCCTTCCTTGTACTGGTTTTAGGTTTTGTTTTTTATTCTTTTTCTAACTCCTTTAGTTGTAGGGTTAGATTGAGATTTTTCTTGCTTCTTGAGGGAGGCCTGTATTACTATAAATGTCCCTTTAGAACAGCTTTTGTTGCATCCCAAAGGTTTTAGACTTTTGCATTTTCATTTTCATTTGTACCCATATATATTTTTTTATTGCCTGTTTGAACCATTCTTTATTTAGTAGCACGTTACTTAACTTCTGTGTATTTGTGTTCTTTCCAGATTTCTCTGTGGTTGATTTCTAGCTTCAGAATGTTGTGGTCAGTAAAGATGCATGGTATGACTTCAGTTCTTTTAATTTGTTGAGACTTGTTTTGTGGCCTGACATGTGATCTCTTTCCTGGAGAATGTTCCATGTGCACTTTAAAAGAATGTGTATTCTCCTGTTTTAGGATGGAATGTTCTAACTATATCTGTTAGATTCAGCTTGTCCAATGTGTCCTTCAAAGCCACTGTTTCCTTGTTGATTTTCTGTTTGGATACAAGTGGGGTTTTACAACTATTATTGCATTACTATCATTTGCTTCCTTTATATTTGTTATCTCTTTTTCTTTCCCCTAGATTCATGAAGTTTTCAGCGATTATTTATTCAAATAAGTTTTTCTGCCCACTTTTCTGTCTCTTTTCCATCTGGAATCCTTATAATGCAAATGTTATTATGTTTGATGATATCATTGAGTTCCCTGTGTTTATAATCATTTTTTATTATTATTTTTTTCTGGTGTTCAGCTTTATTGCTTTCCATTACTCTGTTCCTGGAGTGCTTGATATGAGGGTCTGTTTTTTCATCTCTTTAAGCCTGCAAAATCCCTCCCTCCCATGGACAGTCACAAGGGTCCATTTAGTTCCTGACTGTGTCTCTGCTTTTCCTACCCTCTTCGATGTGGCCACTTCTCTACATTTAGCTATGAAGAATCTGTCCTGCCAGTCATCAGTCATTTTCTGGGTTATTTACACTAGTGTAGGTGTTATCTAGTTGTATCTGTGGGAGATAGTGAGCTTAGGGTCCTCTTACTCTACCATCTCCCCTGGAAGTCAGAAATTTTAGTTTTTATCTCTGAGGGTTAGATAGGACAAAAGATAGTATTATTTCCTTTTTTCATTCTTTTATCATATATATATTTTTCTGATGTTTTTACTACTTTAAGAGGAAAAAAATGGTACTTAACTATTTATTTAACTTTGATAGAATTCTAAGACTAGGTATTAATTGAGAGCAAGTTTAGACAGACTTTAGACACTTAGAAGGTGCTGCAACAGTCCTGGTAAGATATGACAAGACTTGAGTAAAGTAAGACAGTGGCAAAGAGGATGGATTCAGCAGACTCTACTGGATTGACACTCAGGAAAAATGAACAGGAATTGGTTAGCAATTAGATAGGGGACATGTCAAGGATGACTCTGAAGTTTCTACCTTCTCTGATATTTTACTTATCAGCTCCTAAATTTAGGTCTGAAAGAACTATTATGTATGCCCTTCTAAAGAAATGTTGTGATACAAAAGGCAGATATTTATACTACGTTTCCAGCAGCTCCTCTATGAAAGCACTTTTGAAGCTGATTTTTATGTACACGTATATTGTGAGCCACAGATATCTTATTTTCAAGAAAAACATGTTCTACAAACTCTTTCTCCACCTGTGTCATTAAGCAAAAGCAATTGCTTTATTCACCACTAACCTCTGTCTGAGTTCTTTTGAATGCAGGTTCAAAGGCACATTCCATGAATATATCTTTTTCCCCATGTGTGTTGAAACCTGCTGGCAAATATTTCATACCCCTATGGAAAAATGGGCCAAGTACGTGAATAGACAATTTATAATAGAAGCAAAGCAAATGACAAGTATCCATAAGAAAAAATGTGTCCAATTACCCAAGTAATGAAAATTAAACCTAAGTACAAAATGGCAAAGATAATCTCTTAGAAAAAATCTCTTTAAAAAATAATGCACAGTGGTGGCAAGATGTTGGTGTGATAAACATTTCCTTACATGGTTAGTACAATATGTGGAGGAATTCACCACTACTTGAAAGAATTAGGGATGTAGTTAAAATTAATTAATATTTAAAATGAACAACAATAAGGTAATGGCTAAATAAATTGTGTATCTCCTAAGAGTACATTTTCAAAAAAAAATGTTTCATGACATAGGAGAATACTCATACTATGTAAGTGACAAACTTTATATGCCATAGAATTTTTATTTTTAAAGAATTTATTTGTGTATTAAAAAATGGAGATGGAAAAAATATCAGCATTGATTATCTCTGAATCATGGTATTATTGGTAATTTTAATATCACTATTCTTTTTGAAGCTTCTAAAATGAAGCATGAGGATTTTAAAATTAGAAGCAATTATTAAAAATAATCATTTCTAATATAATTTCAGTGATGTTGAACATTCTTTTTAAGTCATCTGCTATTTTTTCTTTGTATAGGTAGTATATACATAAATAGATAACAGGCACAGATATCAAAAGCAGTTCAGTAATTTAGGAAAATTACCACATGGCTATAGACATGTTTATTTAAGTATAATGTCTAGGAATTGCTCATCATTTAGTCAGCATTTACTGAAAAGCATAAATTCATAGCTTATCAGAGCTGGAAGGGACTGAGAAATAATATAGTCTAAACCCTCATTTTGCAAGTGGGCTTTGTGCAAATTTACTTTCATTGTGAGATACTGGGAAGCCATTGAAGGCTTTCAAATGTAATACTGAGATAATTAGATAATTTTGGTAATAATGTGGATAGTTGACTGGCAAGGTAATAGTTGAGGGACAGGATATACAGATAGAAGGGTACTTTAATAATGCAGGGAGGAAATAATAAACCCTGAATTGGGGAAGTGAATGTGGGGCTGGAGAGCAGATGAATTTTGGAATCTATTTAGGAATAGAATTAACATGCTAGAGTCAGATTAATTATGGTGAAAAGAAGAGAAAAGAGTTAAATATAACTGAGTTTTCTAGGTTAGGTAACTAAGAAGGTGATGCCATAGCTAGAGATAAGCAATCAAATGCTTATCCACAATGTCATCACACACTGGGCTTTTAATAAATAACTCATTGACTAATTAGGTTGCATTTATGTCTTCTTTAAAGGAATCTGAGTATGAATTAATAGGTCTTTACTTGTAGCTTCAAATAGTTTTGAGAAATAGAAGAGGAGACCTATAAATCAGGCACGGGACATGTGCACTGAACTTTAAAGATGCGTTGATAAAATTTATGCCAATATGTTCTGTGCCACTTTTGCCTACCCCATCACTTTCATAGTGACAACACCAAAAGCAGCTCCTAGAGAAATAAAACTATTTTAAAGTTTTCTACTTTATATCAATTAGAAACTAATTTGAAATGTTTTAGTGTAAAAGTTGGAAGATATTTCTGGTCCAGTCACCAGTTTTAATTAGTTGTTTTTAAAACAATATATTTTCTTCCTTTCTTTGGGCTCCATATGTTCTTCTCCACTGAGGTGTGGATTTATACCCTCAACAGAGACACAGTAAACAGGCATATTCATTGAGTGTGCTTTCTTGCAGGCATGTCCTGTTGACAGCACCATGCATGTTAGAATGATCTTTGGAAAAGAAAATTAAAACGTTGGAGATGTAAGAGTGCATTATTCTGTTTAACTGAAGTTGGCATAGATTCATTAGAGCAATCTCAAAAGTTTTAGACTCTAGCCATCCACCAAGGGCTTCTACCACATCCTTGCCAGGTGGTCAAGTCCTTGTTCAAATATGTCACAAAAGGGCAATTTGTTCTGTAAATATATTGTAAAAGCTTATCTTTTAACAAGTTGAAAATTATCTCCTTGTAGCTTAATATTGATCGATCTTACTACAATGAAGCCAAGTCCCCATTTTGTGCACCCGTTCTTTACTCGGGTCCTTCTCAATATATTTTCTTCATTCGATTCACTTGCTCATAATGTGCTTTCCTGTCTTCATTATCCTGATTGCTCTATTCTGAACATGCACTTGTTTTGTCCATATCCCTATTTTTTTTTAAGAAATTTACTTTTAGAATTCTGAAAATAAAAGCCTCACCAACAATTTCTAAATTTGATAAATGACTATTTAGAACACATTTTTAAGAAAAGGCTTTTTGTTGGTCTCCCTAACTCCAATGTGACTGGAGTCACTGACTTCCAACTGAATTGGAAAATTCAGTTTTCTATCAGCCACTGGATTGACTGAACTGCATTTCCTGCTGCATGTGTTAAGGTCCTTAGATAAGCAACGGAAAATAGAATTACAAGTGCAAGAGAATTATTCGGGGTGTTTCCTGTGTGCCAGTAAAGATGAAGTGGAGGGTGCTGGAGAAGGCAGTGAGAGCCTTCAGACTGAGAAGCAGGCCTGACACCAGTGAAAGGAGAGGAGGAACACAAGGGGAGTAAACAGGAGAAGTCTTAGGCTGCATGCTGCAGAAAAGCAAACAAAACAAGCAGCATATATGCACTGTAGTGAAAGTCATGCCATTCTTGGGTTTCTGTTTCCATAAAACAAAATTGCAAAATATTCTAGAATAATATCTACAGTGTTCTACAGCAAAAACAAACAAACAAACAACCACATTTGAACTAAGCGTTAGTCAAAGATCTATGTATTATTCAGGATCCACTTAGGAAAACAAAAATTCACTATAGATACATAAAACAAAGAGAATATTATATTTAAAAAAAGCTGTTGATGAGTATTAGAAGGTCTGGAATAGCAAACAGGAGAAGGAAAGAGGGTTAGAGGAACAAAGATATAAAAGGGATGAGAATGAGAGATTGGTAGCTGGAATCAACAAGCCTGTCCCTCCCGCTGCCTGTTGGAGCTGCTGTTGCACTTGGCCTAAAAAGGGCTGCCAGAAGAGTGCTACCTGAACCAAGGCTGAAACCAAGGAAAAGAGGCTACCTGTGCTCAGTCTGCTTGAGTCTAGAATGACCCATCCCTGCTGTTACTGTAGCTACTGACTGCAGTTGGCAACAACTGCCAGTTTGGAGCCAAAGAAGTAAACTTGGCTTTCCTGCTGTCTTATCTCCTACTAGTATCTCTTATTAGTAGAACTCATCAGGAAGACAGCTGGCATTAGACTGAGAAATATAGCTTGTGGACTTCTAGCCTTCTTTAATACACAGAAAAGCTCAGAAGGGTGGGAAGAGGGGCTGTGGGCAGATAGGCAAAGGATTGGCATTGTAGTATATACCAGCATATATTGAATCAATAATGAACTCAATAATATGGAAATTCAAATATAAAAGAGAAGTGACACTTTGAACTATATGAAAATTTCTACTTTTCTTGTATTATAATAAGGTTTCTTCCTATAATTTCTTTTTTTTTTAAATAATGGGATTGTTTTGAGCTTTAGCATGTGAATTCCTATATATTTTTAAAAAGAATTGGTATCTTTTAAAAGAATTTTGCCTGTGGTGTACAAAAGATGCAAATCACACACACACACACACACACACACACACACACAAATTTATTTATCCTTAATACCCTTATTGCCCTCATCAATAATTGCTTTGCTTTGTCTAAACTGTCCTTCCACATAAGCAGAAACATAAATCACTATTTCCAAAGGAGGTCCTAGTCACTGGGGCTAGGTAGGAGGATGGAAGGGCATTAATCATGGGCTGCAAAGCTTGTAGATCTTAGAAGATCTATCAAAGGAATAGCAGGTTCTTCCATGTCCTGAGTAACATCCCCTCGGTCTTACCTACCTCTGATTGCAGCCATGGTTGTGACAGACAGTTCCTTGAGCCGTCCACCCACTTCATGCTGACAGTGACTTGCTCAGATAAAGATGTGGCATCTCCATGTCTTTCACTTTCTGCTTGGGCTTCTCTCATTTTACAGAAGCTCGTAGGAGCAACCAGCCTATGAAACCAAGAGATGTCAAAGAGTTAATGCTAAGGGCATCTCCTGATTAGTGGGAAACAGGGCTGATAAATAGATAATTTTGGTCTATCCTCCATAATACTATTGTGAGTTATTTTCTGTGTTCCTCTGAAAGTTCTGTTCAGAACTGAGCTCCATCTGTCCTTCATGGGCTGGAGGGTAGTGGTGGGGTGGGAAGGTGGGCAGGAACAAACATGCACTCTTTTATTCTTTTTTTTTTTTCCTCCCTCATCTCTCATTCCTACTCTCTGAGATTACCTCATAAATAAACTATGTACACAGAACTCATTATTTCAGATTTGGCTTTCCAAGGCAACCCAAGATAAGTTACTGCGTAATTTGTAATCAATAGCTAGGTAAGCACCGTTTTGAGGAATCTTGGCAACAAAGAAATGCCTAATTAGACATTAAATATAAAACAAAAAGCACTGGTAGATTTGGAATAGGATAGAAAAATGGGACCTGACAGAACCTTTCCAGGTTGCCTGACACCTTTCATATTACAAGCAAGACAGCTGCTAATAGGCTTCAGAAAACTTATTTTCTTCCTTCTGCTTCCTTACTACTCCTTCTCCACCTATAAAAGTCCTTAGTGTTCTGTAACTAAAAGCAATAACTATATCTATAAACATATATATGTAACTATATATAGCACCTATTATAGTGTATACATGCATATATGTATGTATATTCCTTATTCTAGGCTACTTTCACATTTAATATTTCACCTAGTAGTAAGGGCTATTTTGCTTTAGTCTTACTTCTTTTTCTCCATGGTAGTTGTCCTTTGATTCATGTAATTCTGTGAGTTTAGTTGATTTTTAAATTACTGTTTCTTTTTTTTAAACTGCCTTGTTTTCTTTCCTGAACTTTAAATTTGAGAAAATGTTTAAGTTATCAAAAGCACTCCTTTAAACAATTTTTATGAGCTGTAATTTCTTAGACTTTGCAAAAACTTGAGATTTATTTGTTACTTTTGTGTATAAAAGGTATCTTATTAGTGCAATCTTAGGATCATTAAACATTTTTTAAGCTATATTGCTTTTATTTATTTATTTATTTATTTATTTTTTTCAATTTATTTATTTTCAGAAAAACAGTATTCATTATTTTTTCACCACACCCAGTGCTCCATGCAATCCGTGCCCTCTATAATACCCACCACCTTGTACCCCAACCTCCCACCCCCCCGCCACTTCAAACCCCTCAGATTGTTTTTCAGAGTCCATAGTCTCTCATGATCCCCTTCCAATTTACCCCAACTCCCTTCTCTCTAACACCCCTTGTCCTCCATGATATTTGTTATGCTCCACAAATAAGTGAAACCATATGATAATTGACTCTCTCTGCTTGACTTATTTCACTCAGCATAATCTCTTCCAGTCCGGTCCATGTTGCTACAAAAGTTGGGTATTCATCCTTTCTGATGGAGGCATAATACTCCATAGTGTATATGGACCACATCTTTCTTATCCATTCGTCCGTTGAAGGGCATCTTGGTTCTTTCCATAGTTTGGCTACTGTGGCCATTGCTGCTATAAACATTGGGGTACAGATGGCCCTTCTTTTCACAACATCTGTATCCTTGGGGTAAATACCCAGGAGTGCAATTGCAGGGTCATAGGGAAGCTCTATTTTTAATTTCTTGAGGAATCTCCACACTGTTCTCCAAAGAGGCTGCACCAACTTGCATTCCCACCAACAGTGGAAGAGGGTTCCCCTTTCTCCACATCCTCTCCAACACATGTTGTTTTCTGTTTTGTTAATTGTGGCCATTCTAACTGGTGTAAGGTGATATCTCAATGAGGTTTTAATCAAGACATACAAATGGCTATCAGACACATGAAAAAATGTTCATCATCATTAGCTATATTGCTTTTTAAAGAAAAATGATAGTATTGTTGCAGAGGAGAAACTGAGATCAACTTGGTTTTAATTGCTTTGTTGAGTATATACTTCACTCTCTCCTGATCTACACACTACCACTATTATCTCTCAATCCTAGGTTGGATGTTTTTCCAAATATTAACTAAAAATTAGATAATTCATTCCACAAACAAATATTGTATATTACTATCTATCAAACAAAATTTTGGGTGGTGGGGGATATAGCAGTGGATAAAACATTTAAAAACTCCAGTTTCTTGGAGTTTACCTTCTAAAAAGGGAAAAAAATATATATATATATATATAAATATATATAACATAATGTAATATAAATGCTGAGGATTCACTTATTAAATATCTTACCAGGATATTCCTAAACATACGTATCTTCTCATTGATCTACCTTTAATTCCACTTTTCATTTTAACTCTAATGTCTTTTATAAACTCTAGAAATTATAATCCATTATATTTTCTCTCTAATTTTAAATTTCAGTTCACTTTTTCTTTATGTTACAAATAGTTTTTAAGGATGTCCTTTGAGTTATTTATTTTATTTTCTGCAGTATCAATTAGTGACTTCCAGATTCAAATGGTGATTTAATTTGTTAATATTCATTCTTATATAATCTTAAATTCATCTTTATAAATAAGAGAATTTCATTTATTCATCCATCCATCCATCCATCCATTTATACATTCAAAAGATATTTAAATTTATTTTGTGCCAGCTGCAAGAGAACGCTAAAATGAAAATACTCAGAGCAGTATGCTCTTACAGTGACAATAGAAAGCAAAAATAAATAAATAAATAAACAAACAAACAAATAAATAAATAAAGCAATTTTCCTTTTCTGTGATGGTCTAAATCTAGTCATGGGAAGAATTTACACTTCTATACTGCATATTTCCTTTTCCTTGGGTTACCTATTGACATTGTATATTTACATTACTTTGAACAAAAAGATTTCTGTTTAGTCTATGGGTTTGAGGATAGCCAGGTTATAAGGATTAGACTCAGTTCATAATAGACTGAGATCCAGGCAAGCCAACTGACTGCTCATTGACACTGGAGGGCAGCTGAGTTTGTAAAGGGATGAGTTGCTGGTTTGGGCTAAATTGTATCTATTTATTCATTTGTCCATTTCTTTTGGTTGTGTATTTGTTCATCCAACCAATTTTGGTAGTGGGATCCAATTTGAAGTACAAGAGAAAGAGTTGCTAAACAGTTATTAAGTTGCTTGTGGAACTTTGAAGCTTCTGGAACATTGGGAACTGGGAGAAACTGAGGCAGAACATTTTGTTTGTGTGTTTATCTTTAAAAATGGACATTTGTTGGGTGCCTGAATGGCTCAGTTGGTTAAACATCTGACTTGATTTCACCTTAGGTCATGATCTCAGAGTCTGAAAGAGAGCCCTGTTTTGGACACCCCCTGAGTGTGGAATCTGCTTGAGAGTCTCTCCCTCTCCCTCTGTCCCTCCCCTGCTGACACTCTCTTTCTCTAAAATAAAACAAAACACTAAAAATGGACATTTGCTTGAGGAATTTTATGATGCTGGCACAGAAGGCACACCCTGGATTTGTGGCTCAGTCTAAGTGAGAAAATGGTCTAAGGGAGGAAGCTGGTTAAGTGAGAAAAATAGAGAAGGCTCTGACTAGGAATCAGTTCTTAGTCCTAACCCATTAGAAAGGAAGTTTTAAAACATTTCTTCCAGAACCAGATTACTGGTTTCTCATTTCATAGTGGAATTATGAATATAATTTTTCTAGTAGTTTCATAATTATATTAAGATTTTATTGCTTATTGTTCTTCAAATCTTTACATGAGAAATATCCCATAGTCTATTAGTTTGGAACTCCAAAATATTTTCCATCACTTTATTATGAAAAAATGACAAATATAAAGTAAGATTGAAAGACTTTTATAGTAAACAATGAACTTTCCTGTGCTTGAAATTAACATTTTACTATTGCTTTATCACATATTTAGTCATTTGTCATCCCTTGAACTACTCATCAACTCCTCTTACTTTTTAAAAATGACATATTTCCCTTTTTCCCTAAATACTTTAGCATTCATAACGTTAACTAGGATTTGATATTTTTGCAGTTATTAGTGTGAAACTTACATGAAATGTACAAATTTAGGTGTATATTCAGTGGATTTTGAAAAATGTTGTATAACTCAAGCCTCTGTCAGGATATGCAGCACTATCACCACAAAGTTCTTTCATGGACTTCTCAGTCAGTTTCTCCCCTAGGCCTGCAGTTTTATTTTGTTTTATGTTTTTTGTTTGTTTGTTTGTTTGTTTGTTTATTTGTTTTGGGGTTTTTTTTGGAAAAGCTTTTGATGGTTGATTTAATTATTAATTAAACACAGGCTATTACATATTTTCAACTTCATTTAATACCAGTTTTGTTAAACTGTCCTTCTCTCCCCACCAGGACTTATCTATTTCATTTATGTCATCAATAATTATATTGGCATAGAGTTGATCATAATATTGTTTTATAATCCTTTTTAATGTCTCTATGATCTGTAGTGATAATAATGCTTTCATTCTTCTTATTAGTAATTTGTGTTCTTTATATTTTTTCTTGATCAGTCTAGTTAGAAGCTTATTATTTTGTTGAGCTTCTCAAAAAACAACTTTTGGCTTTATTAACTTCTCTATTTTTTAATTTCATATCTCTGTTATCTTGATTATTTCCTTCATTTTACTTACTTTGCTTTTTTCCCCCTTTTTCCCCTAGCTTCTTAAGTAGGACTTTTATGCTAGACTTTAGACCGTTTTATTTTTACTTTTTTAAGATTTTATTTATTCATTTATTTGACAGAGAGAGAGAGCACAAGCAAGGGGAGCAGCAGAGGGAAAGGGAGAAGCAGACTTCCTGCTGAGCAGGGAGCCTCATGCGGGGCTGGATCCCAGGACCCTGGGATCGTGACCTGAGCTGAAGGCAGACACGCAGCCACTCAATTCAGGTGCCCAGGAGACCTCTTTCTTTTCTAATACAAGCATTTAAAGCTATATGTTTTCCCTTAAGTGTTGCTTTAGCTATATCACACATGTTCATGTGTTGAATTTTCATCATTATTCACTTGACATATTGCCTTATTTCCCCTCTTCTTTCTTCTTTGATTCATGGATTGTTTAAAAGTTTATTGTTTAAATTTCAACTATTTGTGTTTTTTTCCCTTAGTATTTTATTTTTATGGCTTTCTAATTGAATTTTATTGTGATCTAAGAACATCCTTTGTACAATTTCTATCATGTTATGTATATTTTGTGGCCTGTTTCATGATGCATTATACAATCTACCGTATTGAATGTTTAATTTGTGCTTGAAAAAAATGTTTATTCTCTTGTTAGATTTGATGTTCTATGCCTATTCACTAGACCAAGAGGTTGAACACATTGTTTAGATTATCTCTAACTTTGCTGAACTTTTTTCTGATTATTCTATCAATTACTAAGAGATCTCCCACATTGTTTTTGGAATTGCTTATTTCTCCCCTTAAATGTGTTTATTTCTGGGTCATGTACTTTAAAGTCCTATTACTGGGATTGCACATATTAATGATTGTTATTTCTTCAGGATAGCTTGATCTTTTTATCATTATGCAAGTTTATTTATTTTTGGTAGTACTTTTTATCTTGAAATTATTTCATCTAATGTTAGTTTAACTACTCCAGTCCTATTATGCTTACCGTTTATATGCTGTATCTTTTCCATTTATTTACTTTCAACCTATCTGTATCTTTATATTTAAAGTGAATTTCTTGAAGATAACAAATAGCTGGGTCTTGATTTTTGTATTCATTTTGATAATCTCTGACTTTTAAAAGAGTTTGGTCTCTTTATTGTATTTAAAATAATTATTGGTAGGGTTGGTTTTAGTTTTCCTATTTTAATGTGTTTTCAATTTATCTCCTCTGTGTTTTGTTCTACTGTTTCTACATTTCTGTCCTCTTTTTGGTTCTTGAATATTTTCCAAATTCTACTTTAATTTATCTACTTTTTTTAAAAGTATACCTCTTTGTATTTTTTAAGTAGTTGCTCTAGGGATTAAAACATATATGTTTAACTTTTCATAGTGAACTTAGAGTTAACGTTGTGCCATTTTCCATAAAATGCAGAATCTTGCAACTGTGTTAATCTATAAAATGTCCATTATTTTATGCTGTCATGGACATGTTTTATTTCTATAGTCCTTATAAACCCCATATAATTTTTACTTTAATTTTTTTCAAGATGTATTTGTTTATTTCAGAGAGAGACAGAGGGAGGGAATGCCTGAAAGTGGAAGGAGGGGCAGAGGGAGAGAATCTTCAGTCAGACTTTCCTCTATGCACAGAGCCCAACACGGGGCTCAGCCTTATGACCCATGAAACCATGACCTAAGAAAAAACCAAGAGTCAGACACTTATCCAACTGAGCCATCCAGGTGCCTCTATAAATTTTACCATCAATGGTCATATGAAATTTAAATACATTTAAAGGAAAAGAGAATAGTCATTTATCTTTACTTTGTATTTCTTGAATTTCCAATTGGAATAATTTTCTTCAGCCTCAGAACTTCCTTTGGCATTTCTTTTAATTTATGCCAGCTGACAACAAATTCTCTAATACTCTATCTGTCTGAAAATGTATGTTCCCTAAATTCTAGAAGGATATTATCGCTGGATATAAAATTCTCAGTCAACAGTTTTTATTTGATACTTTTCTTTTGAACCCTTAGTATTTTTTTCCCTTGTCTTCTGGAATTCATATTTTCTGAAAAATAAATGATATAGTGATTTTTCTCTCTTTATGTAATATCTCCTTTTTCTTTGATTTCTTTTGAAATTTTTCTTTTTCCCTTTGGTTTTGTGCCCTATCTAGGTATGGTTCTCTTCTTATTTGTTTCCTGCTTGGAAATTGCTAAGGTTCTTAAATATTTAAATTTATGTCTTTCACAAAATTTCAAAAAAAGAAATCCAGCCATTATTTATTCTAAATACATTTTGTTGTATTCTTTTTCTTTTCTTCAGAGACTCCCAATTACACAAATAAATAGATCTTTTGATATCATTCCATAAACCAATAAAGCTCTATTGTTTTACTTTTAAATATTCTTTTCCATAAGTTGGATAATTACTTTCAATCTCTCTTCATTTACTGAATATTTTCCGTCTTCTTCATTCTCCTGTTAAACTCGTACAATACATTGTATATATTTATATCATATTTATAAATCAGATATTTTCAACTCTAGAATTGCCCTTTTTGAATGATCTTTTTGCTGGATATAGAATTCTTGATTTATAGTCTTTTTCTTTCAGCACTTTGAGTATATTTTCCCACAGCCTTCTGCCCTCTTGCTTTCTGATAAGCCAGTTGTACTTCTTATTAAAGACTTTTCATACATGATGGTTTGTTTATTTGTTTCTCTTTCTTTTACTGCTTCCAATAGTCTCCTTAGTCTTTTGACAGTTTGACTGTGATGTGTCCAGGTGTGGATCTCTTTTAGTTTATCCTATTTTGAGATTCTTGGACATGTAGATTAATGTTTTTCTTCAAATTTGGGAATTTTCAGCCATTCTTCAAATATGATTCTGCCTTTTTCTCTTTTTCCTCTTCTGGGACTCCAATTATACATATGTTGATATACTCATTGGTATCCCAGTGTCTCGGAATCTCTGGTAATTTTTCTTAATTTTTTTCCTTTGTTCCTCAGACTGGATAATTTCAACCTATCTTTCTTCAAGTCACTTATTTTTCTTTGGTCAGTAATTATGTTATTCCCCTTTAAGGATTTATATATTTGTGAGAGAGAATGAGCACAAGAGTGGGAAGAGGTAGAAGGAGAGGGAGAAGCAGACTCCCCTCTGAGCAGGGAGCCCAATGCAGGGCTCAACCCCAGGACCCTGAAATCATGTGCTGAACTGAAGGCAGATGCTTAATTGACTGACCCACCCAGGTGCCCTGTTATTCACCTTTAGTGAATGTTTCATTTTAATTATCATATTTTCCATCTCCAGTTTTTGGTTTCATTTTATATTTTAATCCTTTATGTTCATATTTTCTATTTGGTGTGACATCATCATACTTCCTTTTTAGTTTTTCGAATGTAATTTTATTTCATTATTTGAACTTATGTATGATAGTGAATTTAAAATTTTTGTCTTATAAGTACAATATCTGGGCTCCTCAGGAATGGTTTCTATTGGCTGTTTACTTTCTTATGTATTCAGTACATTTCTGTTTCTTCTTGTTTTTTTTTTTAAGACTTTATTCATTCATTTGAGATAGAGAGAGCACAAATAGGGGGAGAGGGAGAAGCAGACTCCCCAGTGAGCTTGGAACCTGTCATGGGTCTTGATCCCAGGACCTGGAGATCATGACCTGAGCCAAAGGCAGACACCCAACTGTCTGAGCCACCCAGGCACCCCTCCTTCTTGTGTCTTATAATTTTTTTGTTGAAACTTGGACGTTTTAAATAACATAGCATGGTAACTCTGAGAATATATCTCTGCTTCTTTCCCCAGACTTTGTTATTGTTGTTGCTGTTTATGTGTTTAGTTATTTTCCTGGAAAAATTCCATAATAGTTGTATTCTACATTTTGTGCAGCCACTAAAGTCTTCTCTCTGCTTAATTATCTTAGTGGTCAGATAATGATGGGACAAAGATTTCCTTAAAGGCCTTGAACTAGTAAGTCTCTCATTCTGTGCTGAAGGATGTAATATGTGGGTTGGAGTAGGCTTTCAATGCTTTACTAGTTTACAATTATGCTTTAGTCTTTATTTCTTGCTTGCACAGAGACTCATGGTCAGCTATGGATAAAGATTAGAGCCTTTTCAAGTCTTTTTGTAGTATAAGCACAGCACTACACATGCAGTTGGACTTCTAGATTCTCAGAAATGTATTAGATCTTTTCAAAACCACCTATGGAGAGCTAATTACCCTTATCTGTCTTTATTTTTTCTTTGTTTGCCACTTAATTACCCCAACTGGCACTGATGCCTTCAATAGCTATGATGTTAAGCCACTGCCTCTGACTTTTTTTTTGGCAAATGCCCTATAGATTCTGCTTTCCTTGACCAATGAGCTCTGAGTCAGTTGAAATCATGATAAACCATGAGCGTGGGATTTTTCCATGGAGTTCCAAGATGGATCAGATAATGACAATATTTTTAGAGGAGCTCCAAACCCACTCTATCCATTCCTGTGGCTGTTGAACTTCTGTTTCAGTTACTGTCATTCCAAAGTGGCTGCTTTTTAAGGCTACTATAGAGATGGAAGGAATGAGATGGGAGTAGGGCAACTTAAAATGCCACAAAGGTTAATATTCTCAACCAATTCAACTATTTGAATAAACTCTCTTGAATAACCAATCCTTTGGTTAATTTCAGGAGCTCTTAAAATGGTGACTTGACTATTATTTACCAGTGTTTTCATTGCTTTTATGGAAAAGTGGATTTTTGGAGGTCTTTACTTTGCCAATGCTGCTTTCTAAAAACTGAATAATTTATTTAAATTATAAATATTTACATGTACTACAGTACTGATTTTTTAAGTACATCATAAATTACTTGAAAGTAGAAATTTAAAACAAATGTAATGAAAAATAAATATAAATAAAATTTCTGATATACCCTATTTTACCTCAATAATTTATCTTCCTGGGATTTGAGCTATTTTTGGAGACTTTTATAAAAATTTTATTTCTAGTGTGATTAAGGGTGTAAAACAATTTATCAAGGCTTATAAGTTCTATTGGTCATGAATACTGATAATAAATATAATTACCAGTATAATTTAAAATTTTTAATTTAAGTTTTAGAAGAAGTATATATTTAAACCTTCAAACATCAGAGGGTATTCAGGAATTCTCTTCTTTTAAGCAAGGGCTTTAAAGAGCATAATACCCCATGGGTTATTTGGCTCTCACAGAGTAGATCAAGAATGAACAAACTACAGTGTGTTGGCCAAATCCAGCCTGCTGAAGGCCAAGTTTAGCCAAACCCATTTGCTTAAGCTGCTTTAATACTACAAAGGCAAAATTGAGTAGTTGTATAGACTGTATGTCCCTGAAAGCCTAAAATGCTTAGTATCCCTTCACATAAAAAGTTTTCTGATTTTTGAAGTTGTTTTCATTGGATGTTCTTGGGATGTAGTCAAATCATTATGAATAAGTACAGATTTCTGGGCTCTACCTTAGGTATCATAACATCAACCAGTTACTTTTTCTCTGATTTTCAGTTGAGTTTGGTAGATGGGGAACGCTGCTGGGAGACTCTTAGGAGAGAGGGAGAAAAGTGAGGTCAAAGTGTTTCTTGTGCTTGTTTCTTTCCTCCAGGTTCCTCTCAGTTAGATGGCTCTCTTCATCTATCCTTCTGTGCTTCAGTGGCTTCATAATCAGCCCTCTCTTCACATCTTCAGGTTGTAGGGAGAGTATTTGAAAACTTACTATTGGGGGGGGGGTTATTAAAAATCCTTTGTAGTTTCCTTAATCTGTATCCATACTTTTGTAAATAATTCTCCTTTTTAAACTCCCATAAATTATATTCATTTTCATTTGCCTTCCCTTTCAGGCTGGAAGTCTCATACTGAAAATCTTTCTACTCTTCTTTTTTAATTTTTTTATTTATTATTAATTTTTTAAAAGATTTTATTTATTTGTTTGACAGACAGAGATCACAAGTGGGCAGAGAGTCAGGCAGAGAGAGAGGGGGAAGCAGGCTCCCTGCTGAGCAGAGAGCCTGATGTGAGGCTTGATCTCAGGACCCCGGAATCATGACCTGAGCCGAAGGCAGAGGCCTTAACCCACTGAGCCACCCAGGCGCCCCTACTCTTCTTTTTTTAGATCAAAACTTCAGCCTGTCATTTCTTTATATTGAACTTCTGTCTTCAAAATACTGTCTTTCTCTGTTGGTTTTGTGCTGTTTTAAATTTAAAAAATGATACCTTCTATTTCTTTAATCAAGTTGTTAATAAAGTTATAAAGCATTTAGGGCAAAGAATAGTATCTGAGGACAGTTACTAGAATGATCCTTCCTGATTGGTTCAATCCATTTATAACATTCTTTGTTGTTATTCAACCAGTCACTAATCTATTTTAAAAGCCTCTGGTCTGGGGTCCTGCTCATTGGGTTAAGTCTCTGCCTTCAGCTCAGGTCATGATCCCAGGGTCCTGGGATCGAACCTTGCATCGGGCTCTCTGCTCAGTGGGGAGCCTGCTTCCTCCTCTCTCTGCCTAATTGTGATCTGTCTATCAAATAAATAAATAAAAATCTTAAAAAAAAAAAAGCCTCTTGTCCTCATGCCTTCATTTTGACCACTCTTTGATTTCCATGCCTTGTTATTCCTCCAAAATCTCATATGCATAAGAAGCACACTAATTCAGTGATTATGCATATCTATTCTCTATCCAGTCTCTGATCTTCAGTTTCAGACAGGTACAGACAGAAATTCAGATATACTTGACAAATGGCAGTCTAATGAAGTATTTCGTTTTTTCAAACTTGGCTTTCCTTTGAGGAATCCTATAGGAGGCTTTTGCTCTATGACACTGTTGATGTTCTTGTGACATTTGCCTCTTTATACTTGAATCACACCTACTGACATGGAGGTTCTTCAGCATTTTAACAACAGATGTTTCTTGAATTTTACCATTTGGCCAGACTATATCACACTGAGTACCCTAAGCTAGAGAATTTAGATCGGTTTGAGGTGCCTGATGAAACAGGTCCATTTGACATGACAGTATGCTATATGGTATTTGAATTATATAATACATGAGTATCTTCTATTTGGGAAGTTCTCTAATCTTTACTGGTGATGAGTATAAGCAAAGACAGGTTTTTCAAAATTTCTCCATATATAATTTGCTCATAATTTCTCTTATAGAATTTCTTATCAGAAATCTGTAATTAAATCTTCTCCAGAAAGTGCAACACAAGTGATCAGAAATGAATTTTGTGTGTGTACAAAGTTATTTTTCTTATTTGTATAATTATTTCAGTTTCTGAATAAAATATTCTCATGAATCAAAATCAGCTTTAAGACTAGTGTCCCTTTGGAATGCCTGGGTGTCCAGTTGGTTAAGCAGCTGCCTTCTGCACAGGTCATGATCCCAGGGTCCTGGGATTGAGTCCTGCATCCCGCTCGTTGCTCAGCAGGGAGCCTTATCCTTCTGCCTGCTCTGGCTGCCATTCCCCCTGCTTGTGCTCTCTCTCTCTGTCTCTGACAAATAAATAAAATCTGGTTTGGGGGGGAAGCTTGTCTTAAAAAAAAAAAAAGAAGAAGAAGAAGACTAACATCTCTATGTGAGGACTCTTGACAGCAGGGTGTAGAGAAAAAATATGTAGATTCTTTGGAAGAAGGACCAGGAACCACATGCAGTCTCATTTCACTGCTTATATTTTCTTAAAGATTTGAGGCATGTTGGTAAGCTAATAACAAAAAGAGAGCAATAAGGGACCATATCTGAATAGAAGAAATTCATTAATTCTAGCCGGTGTTTCCTCTGCCCTTACTTGCTGGTGCCAAAAGGCGATCATATAAAAAATGATAACATAGTGGATTATGAAACATCTTTTTAAAATTTTTCCTTAGGTCATAAGTAATAGTAGCAGTAGTAATAATAATAAAACAAACATTTAATAAGCACTTACTATAGGTGACCAAAAGCTTGGAAATATAGACAAAAATGCACAATAAACAGTTACTAATATTACAATGTATGATTTGTTCAATGGGCTTTCTGATATATTCAGTGTATTGTCTCTCATCACATGGTCATCATCCTTAGATAAGCTTTGTAGAACTTACATTTTGTACAGTTAAAAGACATGTGCTTTGGAAATCTTTGAACAATTTAAGGCATCGCCAATACCTTGGACACTTGGCAAGTTGGCCAGTTTGGACTGGTTTCAACTATGGCTATGACTATTTCCTTCACCTTATTGGACATTTTGTGGTAATTGTGTTTCCAGTTTTTATGGATACCCTGCGTATGTTGAGGAATCTTCTTTTTTTTCATGTAATCCTCATAACAAATCTATGGTTGGCTTCTATTATTACTTACATTTTACAGTGGAAGAAGTGGAGGTAGAGGGAGATTAAGTAACTTGTCCAAAATCACAGAACTGGTAAATGGAAAATTATGGGTCTTGGGTTAAGGGAAGGAGAAAAAATTAAAGGGAGAAAAATTGGTGAAGAAATAGTATGTTAGCTGGCAAAACACAAATATTTTGCTGTATGTTCATATAATCCAATTAGCTGTTAATATAACCTGCTCTCTGGCTTGCATATTAGATATCAGACTTTTAAGGAACACCAAAATTGTTTCCAGAGAGCTTTTCTGATAACCATACTTCACAGTGGAAATGCTAGGTGGTTTTGATGAAATTTTTAGCATCTCTGTACCTTCAAAAATGGAGACGATTTTAGCTATCTACCTACCAGGTGAGTTGCTATTTGGGAATTCGAATACAAATTGTTTTTTGACTTCCTTGGAAGAAAGTCATTCTATAAAAACAAATTTGGGCTATTATAATGACAAGTGTGTGAGTGTACATTAATTTCCCCCTTATGTTGTTATTGCCAGCAGATGGAGGTCGAAATTGAATTGCTGCTGACTGTTGTCCCTTGTTATGGCCTGTGGAGATATGACAATTGAGGAAGAACTTAGAGGAATGCCAAGTAGCAGAGCATGAAGCAGTGGGTGTGACCCACTGCCTTGGACATTTTATGGCTGATAGCATTTGGCAAGAAAAATCCTGCAGCCTCTATAGTAGTCTTGCAAATAGATCTCAACATTAACCATGCCCTCACCTATATTTGATTTGCCCTGTAACATATGCATTTGCCAAAATCCAGTCTTCTAATTGTCAGCTAACTCCCTAGTCCCCTCACAAAATACCTAAAATAAATGAATAAATCATGCTGGAAGACATTTCTTTGTTTCATTGCAAATGTAGACACAGAAAGTTGAGGCAATGCATATGAAACTTTTTGTCCATTCTACTTTGATTCCCTTTGGCTTTGTCCTGGTTTTTTGGTCCGTTTATTTGTCCAGAGATTATTACCTAGAGAGTCCTTGGGTGATCTTCTAGTGGTGCCTGACCCAGGGGAATTAGAAGCGCAGTTTCTGTGCATGCTATCCTGTACATTTTTTTTTTTTCCGTTAGGAGAGAGTCTGTGGCTTTCACAAGATTCTCAAAGGGGTGTAGGACTTCAAAAGCTTATGAATTCCTGCTTTGGATCTTTGGTTTATGGGGCAGTGAAACTTTGTATGTTTTCTTTAACGATTGAGACACAGCATTTTATGTGAATGAGAACAAGGGAGTGGTGGAGAAAAACAGCTTGGAGGGCATTATTACCTTTCCCAATCTTCATTTCTTGTCATGAATTATTAATCATGAGGTAACACTTCATCTGATGCTTTGAAAACTCTCCCCCTGGTAAGAACAGCCTAATTGAATTGGAGGAAGTGGAGCAGGAAGAACTAAACGTGGACGTTGATGGTTTCACCAAAAGCAATTATACACCCTACAGCCTTCTCCACCTGTTTGAAAACCCAAGGCCCACTAATTCTCATGCCACAAGGGAATGGATGGGAAAGTAGAGGAAAAATTAAAATTGTGGAGCTTCAAACATATCCTCCTTGAGACTACTTCATTTTGGCTAAGGGGTGTATGGGGGGATAAGGGAGGATAAGTGGTATGGGCAGGGGTCTGATATATGGGAGATGAGAGCGTAAACCAGTTCAGTCTCTCTCGAGGGCATTTTGGCAGAGTAACAAAAACTTTAACGCAAGCATACTTCTACCCAGTAATTCCAATTGCAGCAATGCATATATCTAAAACTTTAAAATAATTCATATGCATAATAGAATATGGAAGAGTCATTAGAAATCATGATGAAATACATTTTGATATGAAACTATGGTTTTGATGTTTTGTGTAAAAAAAGCAATAAACCAGTATGTATGTATACAGAGTATAGTATAATACACATTGATGAGAAATGTAATACTATGGAACTGAGGAATATGTGCCTTAAGGCACATTTTGATGTAATATAAACATGGAAAAAGTCTGGTAGGATATGCACTAAATGATAACAATGGTCTCCAGTGGCTACTGTGATTGCAGTTAATTTATTTTTGCTTATCTTTATTTTCATTTCATTTTCTGCAATAAGCATATACTTTTTTGTCATTAAATGTACAGATACAAATTTAGACAATATCTTCTTTTGAAAATATAGACTCCAGGTCAAAAACAGTTGTATTAGCAGAGGACCAACTCTCGCCAACTCCCAAAGGTTGGGTCCCACGTATCAGAAACTGAGACAGACAGAGGTGATGGAGAATGCCCTTCCTCCTTCCAGATGACCAGGAGAGGCCAGCCTGGGCTTTTTTCCTGGGACTGAACAACTCCTTTCTATTCACAGCCAGGTCACACCAAGGGAGTTTCAGCTATGTTAAATGGTGCATAGAAGGCTTTTAAAGACATTTGGAAATAAAAGGAAAAAAACAAAACAAAACAAAACATCTTGACCCTACCAGAATTTCCTACTTCGTGCTGCTTACATGCTGACTTCCCTCAGCTGCCTGTGCTTACTCTAATCATAGCATCTTCCAGACTAGGCTGGAATTGCCCTGTCTGTCCTCCTTGCAGAATGCACACTCTCTGTGTCTTAGGTTCCACTCTACCCCCAGTGCCTAGCACAACACTCACAACATCAGTGAGTGCTGAGTGAATACACTATAAAAGGAATGGATGAATGAAGGGCAGCAAGGAACTACCAACTTTGCTATGCTAGATTCCCAAAAACCAAATGCAATGAAATCCAAGGGTGGGAAACAGATATTTCTCCAAAGATAACCAGAGTAGAATGGGCAGGTGTCTCCAAGGGATGAGAAAGAAGGACTCAAGATGGTGCCTGTGGGGACTGGGAAGGGCTAGCAAGGAGAGAAGGGGTGCTGCAGAAACCAAGCTAAAGTGAAAAGGCAAAGATGGGTTGTTGCAGTTACTTTCTTTGATTGTAAATGACATTACTGTAGGCATGGGGGAACAAAGGTTGTTTAGTTTGCAGAGAAGTGGATTCTTGAATGGGTGAAAATTAAATCTGCGGGATGATTTGACGTGGAGACAGCACACAAGACGATTTTAGCCACATAAACAAGAATGGCCGTGTGCAATGATTTCTATTCAACCCCCCTGGCTTCCTGGCCTAAGCTGATTATTATTAAGCATTTATGTGGCATTTCATATGTACAAGTGCTTTACAATCATTTATTATTTATTCCTCACAACGTGAGAAAGCCACAAATCAAGGGCAGGGATAAAGTTAATACAATTTTATTAAACAAGAGGGGTGTGCCTAGCAGCAGGCTCAGCTACAACCAGGGAGTGTGACCTCACAGGAGAGAAGAAACATGACAATTACTTTTTCTCTTTTTGTGTTGCAATTTACACTTTTAATCAGTATTAAGTCAGGTGACCTTGCACACCTGGGAGAGCTCCTGGGAGCCTGGAAACCTGGTGTGCCAACTCGAGGGAAAGCCTGCCTCAGAATCTGTCATTTCCATCACCAGTTTCCTCCCTCCCTCCCCTTTCCTGCTGTCTCCATTTTATTTCTTCTATTTCATGTTCTCCTTTTCTGTTTTTTCCATCATGCCCCATCTCTCCTTTTGTTTGTTCCTATTTCTTCCTCTCTTCATCCCTGTCTTCTTCCCCTTCCCTTTCATCTCTCTCTCTCTGACTCTCCTTTCTCTTCTCTGCTTCTTTCCCTGCTTGTTGTCTCTCCTTCTCTCTCCTCCCACAGACACACAGAGATATACACAGACATTACACACAGAGAAAGCAGCAGAATCTAATTGTAGGAGGTACAAAAGGTCATTTCCTCTTTAAGACAGCACTCCTTCACTGCCTTCTTCTGAGACCTGACACATGGAAAATTTTAACTCGATTTGTACAGAGAGAATAATGCCAGTGTTAATCCAAGTTGCTTGGAAGGTCATTTAAAAACCATTCCAGGTTGTTTTACTCCCACTGCTAGTGTTCTTCAGGCACTTCTCATAAATGCTAATGAATAATTCACCTTGGTAGTATAGACAAACACAGGCTGGTGGTGTTATTTGGAAATCATTCAAATTGACTAATTAGTCATTTCCCTTAGATTTTATTTAACAAAGGAAAAAGGATCTTGAGATATTTGGTAAATCACATGTTACGTTACTAAAATCTTAATAACTCATATTAATTTGGGGAAGGGCTGAACACATTTAGTGAAAAAGCCTAAATGGTTGCAATTTTTTTAAATTATGTATAAATTTATTACATTCTAGGCAGAATCTTATTAGACACTGAACAAAAATATCTTAGCTAGAGGTCCTAATTTTGAGAAATAGATAAGAATCATTTGTTACTAATACATATATTGAAACAAAGAATAATAAATGAACACTCTCCCTGAAATCGCTTTAAATACTATTATTCATTCATGACCACCTACTATGTGTAGGATACACTGTTCTACATTCAAGCAATAGAACAGACAACTGATACAAAAAATCCTTACTTTCATGCAATTTAGATTCTAGTGTTGGGATATTTTATAAATATAGAGAAAGATGATTGTTAGATGATTAGATAGATAAAAATGAATGGATGTCACATAATGACAAGTGGTAGGCAGAAAATAGAAAGTGATTGGGTATGTTTTGGGGTATGTTGGATGCTATTTTTGGAGAGGTGAGGAAAAGCCTGTGGGGAAGGTGACAGTAGAGCAGAGACCAAATATTGAGAAGGAATCACTTTTAGAATCTGAGCATTTCGGGGAGGTGGATAAGCAATGTGTAAGAGCCCTGAGGTGGGAACAAGCTCTGTGTGTTAAAATCTCATGTGTTTATAGCCTAGTGAAAAACAAAAGAGTGGTAGGAGAAAAGGGCTAAGTCTGGCCAGAGACCGAATCACATTGTTTCTTTCTTTTGCTTATTGAACTTTTCCTAATTATTATTTCATCCTAGTGACTAGATCATTGCAATTTTCCATTACTGGTAGGAGCAGGATGAGTTTGTTCAGTTGTGACCAATATATCTCCCCTCTGTACACATTTACTTTTAAACCTATAACCATTCCCTATTCAGGCCCGTAGATGTAAGTCTTCAATGTACCAATAAAGAGAAACCTCAGAGAACCTTGGTTTTTCAACTCAGTGAAAAGCAGACCATAATTAAAATAATATGTAATAAAGCACATTCATAGATTTTATTCTCAGGATTATATTAAGATCCTCTTAGTTGGATAGATGAAGATTTATGCAATCTATTTGCCCTTTTCCAACCCAGACAAAAATCCATGAAAGAGGAGATAGATGCCTGACCTGACAGCTACCATCTTTGGAGCTGTAGGCACTCTGCCAAAACTATTCTCCATGCTTTACTCCTTCACCAGGAAGTGAGAGTCTTCCCGGTTCACATTGGATCCCATCGCTGCTAGTCCAGTGGTCTCCAGCTAATAGCCTGAATTTTAACACATACTTAGAGAGAGATGTGGTGAGTCAGATAGGGATGGACCTTGAAAATAATGTTGGATGATGTTGTCAACCTAAATAAAGAGGTAAACTAAGGCAAGTTCAAAATTGCCAAAAATATGAGCTTATTCAGAAATAGCAGAGGAGTTCCCCAAACCAAGCAAAGACCCTACCAAAAAGGAGAATTTCAGACCAATATCACTGATGAATATGGATGCTAAGATTCTCAACAAGATCCTAGCAAACAAGATCCAACAGCACATTAAAAAGATTATCTACTATGACCAGGTGGGATTCATCCCTGGGCTACAAGGATGGTTCAACATTTGCAAATCAATCAATGTGATAAAACAAATTAATAAGAGAAGAGAGAAGAACCACATGGTCCTCTCAATTGATGCAGAAAAAGCATTTGACAAAATCCAGCATCCGTTCCTGATTAAAACGCTTCAAAGTATAGGGATAGAGGGAACATTCCTCAACTTCATCAAATCTATCTATGAAAGACCCACAGCAAATATCATCTTCAATGGGAAAAAGCTTGCAGCCTTTCTGTTGAGATCAAGAACACGACAAGGATGCCCACTCTCACCACTCTTGTTCAACATAGTATTAGAAGTCCTAGCAACAGCAATCAGACAACAAAGAGAAATAAAAGGTATCCAAATTGGTAATGAAGAAGTCAAACTCTCTCTCTTTGCAGATGACATGATTCTTTATATGGAAAACCCAAAAGACTCCACCCCCAAACTACTAGAACTCATACAATGTACAGAAATCAGTGGCTTTCTTATACACTAATAATGAAAATATAGAAAGGGAAATTAGAGAATTGCTTCCATTTACTATAGCACCAAGAACCATAAGATACCTGGGAATAAACCTAACCAAAGAGGTAAAGGATCTGTACTCGAGGAACTACAGAACACTCATGAAAGAAATTGAAGAAGACACAAAAAGATGGAAGACCATTCCATGCTCTTGGATCGGAAGAATAAACATTGTTAAAATGTCCATACTGCCTAGAGCAATCTATACTTTTAATGCTATTCCAATCAAACTTCCACCGGTATTCTTCAAAGAGCTGGAGCAAATAATCCAAAAATTTGTATGGAATCAGAAGAGATCTCAAATCGCTAAGGAAATGTTGAAAAACAAAAATAAAACTGGGGGCATCACGTTACCTGATTTCAAGCTTTACTACAAAGCTGTGATCACCAAGACAGCATGGTACTGGCATAAAAACAGACACATAGACCAGTGGAACAGAGTAGAGAGCTAGATATGGACCCTCAACTCTATGGTCAAATAATCTTCGACAAAACAGGAAAAGATATACAGTGGTAAAAAGACAGTTGCTTCAATAAATGGTGCTGGGAAAACTGGTCAGCTATATGTAGAAGAATGAAACTTGACCATTCTCTTACACCGTACACAAAGATAAACTCAAAATGGATAAAAGATCTCAATGTGAGACAGGAATCCATCAGAATCCTAGAGGAGAACATAGGCAATAACCTCTTCGATATGAGCCACAGCAGCTTCTTTCAAGATATGTCTCCAAAGGCAAAGGAAACAAAAGCGAAAATGAACTTTTGGGACTTCATCAAAATCAAAAGCTTCCGCACAGCAAAGGAAACAGTCAAGAAAACAAAGAGGCAACCCACAGAATGGGAGAAGATATTTGCAAATGACAGTATAGACAAAAGGTTGATATCCAGGATCTATAAAGAACTCAAACTCAACACACACAAAACAGACAATCATATCAAAAAATGGGCAGAAGATATGAACAGAGGAGTTGAAATTCAGGGCATATAAACTGTAGTAAGCTACAGACAAGTCTGTTAAGGGTTTGGGGCAGGCTATATTTATGGTCAGGGAATGTAAAGAGAAGAGAGTTTAGTTAGAATCTATTAAGAAAAAATTATGACTAGTTTTGAAAATTCCCCAAGCAGACAAAACCATTCCAGTCATACAAAGTTCAATTCAGTTTATTTTGTGAGACCCGCCCAATCTGGATCATTTCTTATTCATGTCTCTAACAACCAAAAGCAAAAATTTCTCAGGGTTGATATGAGGCAACTTCTTCACCATCTTCCTATTATTAAAGAAAATTTTAATACTGTGATGTTTTCCATATCAGGCATTTATTGGAAATCACTTTCTCAGTCTTTAAATTTTGTTTTCCTGAGATCATGTTTGTGATATTTTACATTTTATATCCTCTGGTTCCATTTTAGATTGAGATTCTTTCACATTTCCTCCTATTGATCAAGATCCTCCACAGAATGCATTGCTGATCAGTATGGTATTCAGTTGTTGTTCATTAATTTTTGTCAAAGATACAGTTCTGTATAGGTGGAATGTGTTGTGTGTTCTATGAGGTTGAGGAGGATCATCATGTGTCTTTTTCCATGAAGCAGAAGAAGGTCATCCTCAGGAGTCTTGTGTCTGAGGGGAGGGAGGGAAATAGAATTTCATTGACCTTATTTGGGCCACAGGAGGACTGAAAATGAAAAATTTGTTATGTCCCTTTAAGGTGGACCATTTAGTTTCCATGGTCAGTTGAGTTTCAGGAAATGCCTTTGAAAGGAAGATAATTTTATTTGCACATACATTTGGGAAGAAGACATTTGTTTACTAATACAAAACAGTATAAATTTAATTAAAATGATTAAAATAAAGAATGAAAGCCCAATGATAACTATTGATTGAAGTACGCCTCTCAACCAGTTTCTCCAATTGCTTATGTTAAATGGGTAGAAAATGTCCCAAGTTCCGGGAGCTTGGCCAATTTCTGCTAGCAGCTTGATATTGTCCTTCATTATTTTTAGTTCTTCTGTTATTTTCCCTGACTTACTGACATAAAGACAACATTCTTCTCCAAGTAAGGTGCAGGTTTCCCCCTGCAGAATAGTGAGGAGGTTTAGGGCTCTGTGCTTTTCTAGGATTACTTCTGTGAGGCTGTCTCTTTGGGTTTGTTGATATCCAAAAACTCTGACAGAAGTATTGAAAGTGGTAGACATGACTATAGAAAGATTGTGAATTGCTTTTTCAAGGTCTACTACTCCAAACAAGGGAAAAACACTCTGACAAAAGCATGCCCCAAACCCTTTCTATCTACTATAGGGTTATGTATAGGCAACCACCCAAATTATAACATTCCCAGTTCTAACACATCCTTTTAAGTTGATAGGAAGAAGGCCACATATTAGGTATATACACAATGGAAGGAAGAGTTTTTCTAATTTTGTTGTCAGTGGGGAGGACAATGATCCCACAACATTCTTTTTCCTGGAATGAAAGAGGGGATCTCATAATTGGAAATATAATCTTTCATAAAGAGCACATGATAACCCAGTTTGCTAGCTTGTGGAGATGGTTTTGTGAGCACTTAAATTTCTGAGAAGAAATACTTATAGATCTTTCATACAAGTGAGCTGATCTAGTATAAGCAAGGTTTTGGTGGAGGCTTAGAAAATCTCTGGAGAAAAAGAAAATTAAGTTTTCCATCATTCACCATATTTTTGGTACCATGGAGTGTGAACACACAAGCTTTTCATTTCCCGGTATTATGGTTTTCATTGCTCCCGTGTGGAGATGTATTAATGGATGAGGTGAAATAGTCTTCTGGATTTCAATGGGAAGTAAATTCGTGTTCATCTCGGTCATATAAGATAGTATGGTTACAAATATTGAGTGGGAGATAGCCTAGAGTTTTGACATTCCCATCATTGATTTTGAAACATAAAGAAAAATTTGGGATAATATTCCAAATCTGAGTGAGGGATATCGATTTTGGGATAATATTCCAAATCTGAGTGAGGGATATCCATTCCTTTCCTCTGGGAAAGGAATCCACTTTCCTCCCAAAGGAAAGCCATAATATTTGGTACCAATCTTCCAGAAGGAAGGACATGTTCAAAGTTACCAGAGGAAAATCTTATATCTTTACCAGATAGATTTTGTCATCCTTCTAAAGATAATGGCCAGACCACCGATTCAGGTTCATTGTGAGTAATATCTGCTCTGACACAAATCTGGCAATCAGTATGTTTAGCACAATGAGAGGTTTTGTAAGGTGAGAATAAAAGGATGTATTAAAATTGAGTAAAAAACAGTAGGAAGACTAGAAAACTAGAAATAGAAAGAAGGCCTAAATTACCTAATTTAACTAAAGATAAATTAATTTAAAAAAAAAAAGTTATGTAGGCCTGGTTCTGATCTCTTGGATAAGCTGTTTACTCCACATGCTGTTTGCTTCAGTTCCTAGAAATTTTTAATTTCAGGTGACCAGTTGGTGTATAGGTGCATTCAGATTTAGGGGACTTCTTTAGATGTGACACATGAATCCAGGAGTTTATGTCTTGAAGTTTAGCTGCACAGGGGTTAATTAACAACACCTATTAAAGGCCTTTCCACCAATGTTAAAAATAGTCATTTTGGTGATGTCTTTTCCAAAAGAAGAACTCTCTGGGCTGTAAGTTATGATGTTTGATGCCTCTATCTCCAGGGAATGCTCTATATAAATATTGTTCTACGAGATGGTAATTATTTTCTGTGGACTTGAATAGGCCTTTGCAAAATTGGAGTATTATCCCCCCTTTATTAGTTGTGGTTCAAAAGAAGTGGAAACTAAGTGTTATCAGCCATTGTATAATTATTTCCAAAGGTGAAAGTTTATAGATTCTAAAGAAAGTAGATCTAAGATTTAGAAGAACCAATAGTAATTATTTTGTCTAGGTATCTGAAATATTTTGACTAATTTAGCTAACTGAGTCTTAATAATTCCATTTGTATATTAGGTCAGTTCTTAGGATAATAAGCACCATGCAGGTGCTGTAAAACTAGTCAGACAAGACAGACTTGTCTATGTATTTGGCTAGTAAAGTGAGTTCCTATTCACTGTGAAGTTTAAGGCAGAATAATCTTTCCTAATAGGATTTTAGCTACAGACGAGTCAGTTCCCTGTTTACACAGGAAATTCAGTCCAATGTGAAAACAGGCAGACCATTATTTAGAACGTATTTATATCCATGAGATGGAGAAAATTGTATGAAATCCATTTGCCAAACCTCAAATGGTCCCTTGGGTAAACTAAAATGCCCAGAGCCAGTATGTATAATCTTCCTTGTGTTAAATTTAGGATGGTGAAACTAGTTAAGGTATGTGCCTTTCACGGCCTTGCGGATGTTTTCCACCAATATTGATTCATAAACATTATCATTTTATCAGTTGACCAATGATTTAATTTATAAATGGTAATTAATAGTGGAAATTTTATATTTTCTGGTAGGACCAGTTTGTTTTTGGGCCAGAACCAAAGCTTTGTATCTACATGACACCAACAGTGTTTAGACTACCAATTTTCTTTTTTTATTTTTTTCAGGGACCAATTGTTGCATTTTCCTGGATAATTCTCTTAGGTCATCACCAGGGGAAGTAGTTTTCTGGACCATAACAGAGGTTTGTCTATGGATCCAATAGAAGCAGGATTTTATTTATTTATTTGTTTTTTTGTTTGTTTATTTTTGTGGAGACATCAGTGAGTGGTTTCCTTTGGCTCCCAGAGAGTCAGACTTAGAATGTCCAGGTACTTTAACAAGTTTTAAGAACTGTTGATGGGAGGAGTATAGCATCTAATAAACTTTGGACATATGGACCATTTTAAATTTTGTTTCCACTGCAAGGAGGGAAACTTCATTGCTTCCATAACATCCCAAAATCATGAGTTATTTCAAAGACAGATTAACTATTAGTTATTAACTATTAAAATAGATGTTTTTGGATTTATCCTTAGGGAGAATTTATGCTTGAATAAGAGCATATAATTGGCTTGTTGGGCTGAAATGGCCAAAAGTCATCATGAGAGGTTAATAGGTGATTCATCAAAATCAACAATTATGGGGATTTCATCCATGAAAGAGGAGCAGGGCTGAGATTCTTACAATAAAGAGAGTGATCTGAGGGGCTGCACACAGAGAATTTCATAAGAAATAAGATGGCTTCCTGAAAGGTATTAGGTGTGGTATGAGTTCAAGAGAGGTATGACAGCATGAGGTACAAAGATGGTCAAGGATTATCTCATAACTGTTTCTTCAGTGGCCTTTACCAGAAGAGCAATAGCAGGGATAACCTTAAGGCATGGAGGATATCCTCAGTCCATGGGATCTAATTGTTCTCTGTCATAACCTAGAGGTTGAGGTAATTTCCCTTTTTCATACACAAAAAGGAAAGAGGTAGCTGATACGTTGGATGTCCAAGGGTATGTGAATTTATTAAGCTTCCTTCAAGGTTTTAATGTCAAGTTATCTTGGTTTTACCCAGATAATAGGACTAGGTTTACTGGTTTTGTTGTTGTTGCTGTTGTTGTTGTGTTGTTTTGTTTTGTTTACTTAAATTAACCTATAGTGTATTATTAGTTTCAGAAATAGAATTTAATAATTCATATGTTGCCTATAATACCCAGTGCTCATTATATCAAGTGTCCTCCTTAATGCCCATCACCCAGTGGTTTTTAAAAAGTCATATAAGGGTTGTGCTGCTGAGAAGTTTGGAATTCAATTGTGTCAGTAACTCAGATAGCTCAAGAGAAGTCCATAATTGACATTTAGTTTTAGATTTAGGTAAGATTTAGATTCAAGATGCCATCTGGCTTGTCAGGATCTAGGTATAACTCTTGTTCTGAGATTAACTGTACTAAATATGCAGCTTCACTTTGAACAAATTGCAACTTTTCTTTTCAGATCTTGTATTCCTTAGTGGCTAAGGGTTTTAACAGGTAAATAGTGTCTTCTCATGAGGAGGTTTTGGAAGGTGAGCAGAGAAGAAAATCATCTACATATTGTAGTAAGATGGAGTCTCCAACATCAACTAGATCAGGTTTTGAAATTTGTGAGAACTTTTAGCAAAACCCTGGGGCATTACTGTCCATGTGTATTGTTCCCCCTCCCAGGTAAAAGCAAAAAGATTTATCAACATTAACAAGTTCAGTCGTATCACCTGAATGCACTACCTAAATTGATCACTGTGAAAAATTTATGTGTGGTAGGGATAGATGCTCATACTGTATGGGGACTAGAAACAATAGGAGAGTAAGGAAAAACAATGTTTTTTATTGCTTGAAGATCTTGGACAGTCTCCATCTGTAACCATTAGGTTTTTCTTATGGGTAAAATAGGAGTATTACAAGGATTGGGGCAAGGGATAATAACTGTACTGTATGGTCTTCTATGATAGGTTGTATGTCCTATTAAGCTTTTTAATTTATAGGGTATTTAATTCTGGGGAGATGTTTTGAGGGATCTATTTGAATCTTAATGGGGGTGGGGTGCACAATGAATTTGCCTATGTCATGGGAGGATTTTAACCATAAAGTAGGTAACATTAAATCTAATAATGAGAAAGAATCTGAAGTTTAATCTTCCCTGGTTTGTAAAGTACGTGTGAATGAAAAAGAGTTTGGATTTTCCTGGTGGTTAGATTCCAAGGGATTTAAGTTCACGGTATTAAAACTCAAAAGTTATTCTCTTTTGAGAAAAAAAAAATGGTAGCTTATTTTTTTAGGAACTCTTATCCTAGTAAGTGAATAGGAGCTGATTCACTAAAGAGAAATGGATATATTTTTTTTGCTTGTATGTTTTGTTTGTTTTTTTGCAAAGGTCCCAAGCAAATATAGGTTTAGAAATATGACCACACTGTGGTTTATTTGTGACCCTCAATATTTGAATAAATACATTACTTTGAGAAGGGATTATTTAATTATAGTGGAATTGATGAGTGATAGAGTGGTTCCTGTGTCAATATTTTAAGGGATTGGTTCCTAATCTGGAGAGTAGTTTCCCTCAGCCTTTTTAATGGTAGAATTGGAAACAGACCTTGTGTTTCCTCAGAGCCCTGCAATTGGGATGAGTCTGACACTTGGCTCTTGGAAAGCTATAATGGTCTAGACCTTTTTATTTGCAGCGACACTTTCTCCAAAGGCCAGGTTTTTTTACAATTATGACAGAGACCAATGGGGAGAGTTTGCTTAAAAGATTCTATCTGTTAAAATTGAAGATTTAAAGTTTTAGTTGCCTTTATTTTGGATTCATCTTATAGAGTGCAGGCTAACTGAATAGTTACATGGCCAAGACCAGGAGTGGATAGTCTTCTCCATTCTATGCAGATTCTCTTGACTAACAGAGACCAATCTCTGTTTAAACCATTTATAAACACTGAATTAGAGCCCACTCTGGTGAATTCAACATTTATAGAGAGCCCAGAATTTTCCCTAAAAACAGCATGGAGTCTGCTATAGTAATCATGAACAGATTTGGCAGACTTTTGGGTGCATGCCTGAATTTTGTTCTAGTCTACTGATTTAGGGAAAGCCCTTGGGATGGCAAGATGCAGCCTTTTGGCTATAGCACAAGCTGGTCATAAAAAAGAGCTGGTGGTTGAGTTACTTGGAATTCTAAAGATTTTTCTCAAGGCTTTCCCAATTAACAGTTTTCATCCAATGCTGTGCTTGACCTGCTCCAGCAAGCAAGCAAATTAATTGATAAAGATCAGAGAAGCCAGGTTGATAAGTTTGAATTAAAATATTGAATTCTTTAGCAAATCTATGAAGATTTACTTTGGGAAAATCTTTTACTATAGCACTAAGTTCAGCTTTGACCAATGGGATATAGGAAATTAATGATTTATCAGGATCTTCAGAAGGCCTGATTTTATTTTATTTTATTTTTTAATGTTTTTAAAAAGATTTATTTATTGGAGAGAGCATGGGCATGTGTGGGAAGGGGGAAGAGGGGAGGGAGAGAGAGTCTTAAGCAGACTTTCAGCTGAGTGTGGAGCCTAGCTTGGGGCTCAATCTCATGACCCTGAGATCAGGACTGGAGCTGAAATCAAGAGTCAGATTCTGAACAACTATGTTATCCAGGTACCCCCAGAAGACCTAATTTTAAAGGGAGAGTTTTAACAGACTCAGTTGGTAACAGACTCAGCATTAGAAAAGGACAGTTCAGATAAATCAAAGAGTTAGAAAAGGAATGAGTTGGATCTAGAGGAGGTGAAGCAGTAGGGTTAGGGCAGACCTTGGCTGGTGCTGAGTTTTGTGTAAATTATGCATTTATGGAAAATCGGTCTCAATCCTTAGGTTTTATTTTCCTGAGGAAAAAGTTTGTGAATTTTGTGTGAAATTTTCTGTTTTATATTGTCCAGTTCCATTTTAAATTGAAAATTTTCACAATATATTGAGCCTTTGATTTTAGAGAAATTACCAAAATATCAGAGACAATGATAGGGATAAGTCAATGATAGGGATTGAAACATAGCTCTTTTTTACATTATTTTCCTTTTTTCTTTACTTAAACTTCCACCTCGTCCTCTTTCTCTTTCTTCCTTTCTGTTACCTTCTAAGTGTGGCTTTAGTGAACCATATGGTATAATAGAAATAGAATGCATTAGTCAAACTTTTGAATGTCTGCAAGTTCCTAGTTTTTAAGGCACCCTATCCTTGTCCCACTGGTAATGGGACACTTAGTTTCTCCCTCTTTCAATACCCCTGAAGAATCTTTGGCTTATCATTTCCCTAGATATTGCTGCTGCTTCTTAATTTTCAATGTAATCACCTGTATACACTGTTTAGTTTTCATGCCATATCTATCACACTGCTGGACACTGATGTAATCTCTTTACTTTGAAAAATACCACTTACTGAAGGCTAAGTATATGGTAGATTTTATAGAGGATTTGGAATTAATGGATGAGAAATGGGATAAGGGAGTTATTGGAAGGTGGATAAACCACAATGTGGTACAGCCAAGCTATGAAAGAAAATTAGATGACTTTCTTCTTAAAAGCCTTGGTCATTAGCAACTCTGGAAAATTTCCATTTGTTTTCTCGTCCAGTTTCATCCCTTCACTACATTGAAGATAACCTTCTTTCTGCTTTCACACCCTTCCCCCAAAGTTTCTTATCCTTTCTTCCAAAAGCTGAGTAGTTTATCTATCTACTTGACTTATTCTTAATCTAAACAGGACAAATTCTACGAACTATCCCAAGACAAGATTCTTCAGAGAAACAGGATCAATGGGATGTGTATACCAATAGAATGAGATTGTTTTTAAGGAATTGGGTCATGTGATTGTGGAGATTTGGTGATTCCAAAAGCTAATGGGAAGGCCAGCATTTGGAGACTTGGGAAGGAATTACAGTTCAAGTCCAAAGGCAGTCTGCAGGAGAATAAGGAAAAGCCAATATTTGAAATGAAATCTGAAGAAGTCTGCTGGAAAATTCCCTCTTGTTTGGGGGAGGTCAGATTTTTGTTTTACTTAGCTTTCAGCTTACTGGATGAGGTCCACCTTTATAGGACAGTCAGAATAATGTCTGACCAAATATCTGGGCTCTGTGGTCCAATCAAATTGACACATAAAATGAATTAACTCACTATACAAAACCAAAGGCATGGGAATATTTTACCAAGTAGAGTTCTCCCCTCTGTGAGTTTCTTTAGCCAGTTCTTAAACTTATTTCCTTCTCCTCAGTATAGAAAATTCCTTATCACCATTTCTTTGTTGTCCCTCTCATTTGTCAAGACAAATTAGGAGCATGGCTATAAAGGTGTGTGTGTTTGTGTGTGTGTGTGTTTCTGTGCAATAGTGAAAATATTCAATTTGGAAGGGTCAATCCGACATTAAGTAGGGAAGAACTGGTATGTCAATCTATGTAAACAATTTTATCAAATTTTGATTATACATAATCCATTGAGCACTCTATATTTTGATGTGAAGATCTTGCAGTCAAAGGATAAAGGAATCTTGCCTCCTTCTTTATCCTTGCACCTCATTGCCCCAAAGAGAATTTGTATGTGGTAGATCCAAAGGAACTGTGTTACTCTTTTTGTCTTATGCTAAAAACAAGATTTTCATGGCAAGTAATAATGATTGAGCACTGGAAGTTTTCAAAGTTTAAAAATGTATTCTAAAGGCTAGCTTAGGTCTAGGAATTTGTTTTTAAAATAATGTGCTATGCTGAAGAATTCATGAAAAAATAAAAAGTAGCTTGATCTAAGACTGAAATTTTACAGAATAACTCCCCACTGTGAAATGCTGCCATCTTAGCAAGTCTTTCTCTTAGTAAGCGTGAAGGGTGATGTGCACTCTACTTATACTTGACCTTACTGTTTTCACTCTGTGCAAATTCTCTTACTGAAGTTGGGTTAATAATACAAAAGTGTTTGTCAGAGATTCTTCTATTCTTATTTTAGAGACCTAAACTTTTTTTCTATGTATATCTGAATATCTATTATACAGTGGGCTTGATATTTAAAATATATGTATATACACAAAAGTCTAAATTTATAAAACATAAATTGACAAAGCAATTTCTTTTTGTATCACAATCATGTAAACATTTATATATCTAAAAGGAGAGCTTTTCTTGCTGAAAAGGGAGCAGGTGTTGATGAGAAGATTGAGGAGAAAAGTAGAAACTGTCTTGGCTTACATTTCCCTATTGTGGCAACCTCTTGTAAATTCAGCTTGCCATTTACTTAAGTAGAGGGAATAGTAGATATACCTCTCCAGGAAAAACAATCCTCAGAGCGGTTTTAAACACCTGGATATTGAGTTCACTTAAAATATATTTCAATATCTGTGCAATCTGATTTCTCCTCATTCTAATAAACCATCACCCCTGTGAAGCCCTTCCCAGTGATTTCTTTGAAGGGAAGGAATCACTGCTACCAATAATGTTCCATCAGCATGTAATTCCTATATCTGTGAGTGCTATACATGCTATATTTTATCAAATTGTGAGCTTCCTAAGCCAGAGTCCTCTTTATCATTATGTCCAAGAATTTAATACAGTGCCTCGATTAGAGCTGTATGTGAGCAGTGAACATATCTCTCTCAATTTGTATAATAAAGGTATTTTGAGTGAAAACATCAGGATGATCCATACAGCATAAAGAAGACAATCTTGAATTTAAGTTTTCAACAGTATACTGTTTCTCCCCTTCAAATTCACTTTGAATAGACAGATATGTTATCAAATTAAATGTAATGTTCTTCATTTATGGAATAAATTAAAATTAAGGTTTTTTTCCTTAATGCTTTAAATTGTATGTGCTTCATTGAAATAAGTAAGATGTTTTGAGAGTAGGATCTTAGACCTGTCAAATAATTAGTGTTAGAATCATTGAAATTTTTTTATTATTTTAATATGTTTCAAATTAGAAATTATAGAGAAAAAGTGGATATGTAGAAGTAATGAGATTAAAACAATCCTGTAATCAAAATTGCAGCTTCTTTATTCTGGTATCTATGTAAAGTAATGGAGAAAATGTGAAGATAATTATAAGAACAAGAGGTTTAATAGATTCTAAAATCATAGGGTTGGAAATTGCTTCCCAAGATCCCTCTGCCATGAGCACTTTGAATGAAATATGGCTTTGATTTGCTTTTGGATCACAAAGGGACAAAACAATTATATTTCTGAGTGATTGGGGAAAGGGAAATGGAAAATAGGATTGACCCATAGTCCTCTCTCTTGGTTGCCATCAGTTAACCAGTTTTCAAAATCCTCATATAACTTACTTTAAATTTTTTTTTTTTTCTAATAGCCTGTAAGCGTTGGCAAGTGATCATGTGTAATGGTCGGCATCATCACTGGGAAGGAAATGATACTCTGAGATGTATTGTATTACTTTGCTAGGTGCTTCCATTTGGGGATGAGAATATGCTTTACAGACTGCAACATGCCATGCTATTCCCATTTTCTGTTATTCTAAAAGAAAAACTATGGAATAGCTATGCTTCATTCTTCTTTAATAATTAAACAGAAAAGAACATCTTTCAGATTCTTTTGAAGTAATCACAAGGAGTTTTTGAAATCTCAGCAAAGGGAATACCCCATGTGTTTCTTTCCCTTCTTTTTTGATTCTATGTCATGGAAAGGATGAAAGAAACACCTTTAGAAGAAGACTACTGAAACTTTTGACATTTTTTAAGCAAATATGAAAGCTGAGCAGTCACAAGATTAGTTCCTTAAGAATGTATAGTTACAATTTAAAAAGCTAAAGGAGCTTTTGTGGGGAACTGACCTGAAGCACTAGAAGCATATAAAATTCTAGAAAAGGTCAAAACTAAAAATGTGAATTATTAAGAAAGAAATACCTGATCAAACTTTTTTATGTAACATTAGGACAGGAATGAGTAAAAAATAGTTAATATTTACTGAGAAAGATACCAATCCATTTTTGGGTATTACATCCTTTAAAAAACCATCCTTTAAAGTTATGTTCTTTACTGTATTTACTTAGATACTCAATGGATATGTAACATCTTTTTAAATGAATAATTAGTATTTATTTTCATATCAACTATAATGAACCATAGCAAGTACATGTACACAAACATACACATGTACACACACACAAGCACACACACACACACAGTCTTTGGCTTATACTTTTTGGCCATGGGTGAGCACCACTGCTAGCATGGATAGCCACATATGATCACAAGAAAATATATAAGAGGGTAAAAATGTTTCTTGAACGGCAACACTGAAAACCCAAATTCTAGTGTAGGCATTTGGGCAGAAGGAACAAATACAGCATAATGAGTGCTTCTTGTTGGCATCTCCCTGGATCCTTTGTGCATTCTTTTTGATTGGTCAATGTCTGTGTTATTCTGATTTTTGACATTTTGATGTAATTCATGATAATATGTACAATTACAAAGTGACAGACAACACTTCAGATGTTTTCACAAGCTTACTTGGATTTTTGAGAGCTAGCAGAAACCTACTAGCACAATCACAAGAACATTCATTGCAGCATTCTTTGTAATAGGGAAAAAAATGGGAACAACCTTAATGCTCACCAGTAGAGGAATTAGTAAATTCTGCTATATCCTCACTTTGGTATAATATACAACAACAAAAGTAGATGAGGTAGATCTACTGGTATTCTCATGTAAAATCTATAAGATATAGTCTTCATTGGAAAACAAGTTACAAAAAATATCTATAGAAAAATATTTTTGTGTTAAAAAAAAAACAAAACAAAACCAGAAAAATTGGTACCCTCATGTATATCTGTAAATTCAGAGGAAAAAAAAAAAACCTGGAGAAAGCATATTAAATTGATGATGGTGATTATCTCTGTTGATGGTATCTGCTGCAGGGATATAGGACCGGTTGTCCCAAGTGATTTTAATCTTATATGCAGTGTCTTCATTTTTATAAGAGGTATGCATGCTATTGTTTGATTAACTTAAAAAATGTTTTATAAACCTGTTAGCGGTATTGAAAAGAATCAGGCAGGGAGAGACATATGCCATTGTGCTATTTGGCTTTTCTCCTTCATGCCCAGGTTAATAACCTTCAGAAATGGCCCAGTGTCTGGGAACGTGACAAGGCAACAGACCTAATGCCAAACCAGCCACTTACAACTGGATCACAGTATGTTGGGCAAGGAACAATATGCTTCTTTCCCAAATATAAACCTGTCTAAAAGTGTTTCCCTCTAGATATGTAACAGCCCTCTGGATATGTAAAAGTGTTTCCCTCTGGATATGTAATAGTATCCCTCTGGATATGGGAGTATCTCTTCTTTTTTCCTGCCCAGCAGTTACATGTCTTTCTTTCTGACTAATGAAGGCAAAACATATATTTTTCAGAAGACATATAGGGTTTAATAAAACAAGGTATAAATTGATACATTAGAAAGCTAATTTGGGAGATTGGAACAAAGGATCATTGAATATAAATGTCCTTATTCTAGTGAATCAGCATTCTGCATGTTAAAAAGATGGATCCTTTGATTCAAGAATCATGGACATGGCAGAGAATACATGTTAGAAAAACCCTTCGCTGTAATGGTTCTTCTCTGAAAACCCTGGCCTACCTGCCCTTGTCAACAGGAGGTAGACTTCTTGGTTATATGCTTACATGCTCTTATGGAACTGCTTTTTTTTTAAAACCCAGGTTGGATAATAATTGTTTCTTAGTAGACAATAAACTTTACAAGGTCAGTGACCATGGGTTTTAATTCACCTTTATAAATGTACAATGCCTGCTAAGTAACTGACAAATGAATGAAATAAGTGAATACAATAGCCGAGTTTACACTGTAAGGGAGAGCAAAGACTTTTAAAAGAAATTTTGCTAATTCTATTATCTCAGAAAATAGAGACGAAGCCACTTTGTACACTACAGACCAATTTAATATCATTATTACTGTTTTTGTGCAAATAATGAAAGTGTCAGTATATGACACTCATTAGTCTACAAATAAGGGGTATGATGATGATGAATAAGCTGTACCACAAAGAACTAAAACCCACAAGACATGTCACCTTGGAACCTTCCATAAATGTGACCAACTACACATTAAAACTAAGGATTCTGTGGGATTCTGATACTAACGCTGTGTTTTGGTTTTGATATATCACTTTGATAGCATTGGCATAGCCCTAGTAACTTTTATGCTCTGAGCAAACCCTTAAGTAGAGCTTAGTCTGTGCCAGGCACTCTTCTGAGGTCTTATTACTATATTAACTAATCATTTTTCCCTAATTAAAGAGGTAACATCTACTTACTATAAAAAACCTGAAATTAAAAAGAACCGAATTTCTGGTTATCCTTAATGAATCTTTCATTTTATACTTATAAAGTTATTTTGTCCTTGGAGGATTATGTCAAGTTTTTTTTTTTTTAAATGATATCAATCTGAGAGGCCTTGTTTTTTTTAAGAAGATGCATAATGTATTTATTTTGTATATTTTCATAACTGATAGATTTGGTCTTGCTTTTGCTGTGTCTTAAGAATTTTCCTTTTTTTATCTGGTTTTATTTTTCTTACTCTGCTAAGTTTCCTTAGTTTTATGTTTTAGTGTATAGACTATACTTTGATTTTTTTAAGATTCTATACTTATTTTTTATACTTATCTAGAAGACAGAAATTTCATTTTTAATTCTATTAAGGTTTCTTTTTAGTTTATGACATATAAAATTCAATTTATATTTCTTTAATTTTCAGAGATAATCACAAAGGGATGACACTCATTGTCCTTGATGCCTACTAGGGAATTTAACAGGTTGGCCAGTATCATGCTATATCCTAGTCTTCATTAATTATCTGTGGTTGTAGATTCAACACATCATTTTCCAATCACTATTTTTACCCTGTAAACTTTTTTCATTTATTGTTTTTGGATTTGCCACTGAAATTCATAATCACTACTACAAATACAATTTGTAGCCAGATCTGTAAGCACCTTTTATCATTTAGTAATAATATTGTTTAGTAACAACAAGAAATATATATATATATATACATATATATATATATATTTGAATACTTTTATGTACCTAGTGCTATATTACCTATTTCATTGTATATTTGCTATAACTCTGAGGAAGTATCTATTTTTATCTCCATTTTCAATAGAGAAGGACCTGAAATTCAAATAGACCAGGCAGTTTAACCAAGGTCAACAAATTAAGCTGGTGGTTCCCGAGCTGAGATTTGAATGTGACACTCTTGGCCCAAGGAAGCCTAGCTCCTAAAAACCACACAATACCACCATGAGAATAACTTATCTATCTACCTGCTCTAATGTATTACTTCATTTTTTTCAACTCATGAAGTACATAACATCTGCTAGGCATGTTTTTGATAGAATGGTGAATCCTTGCCCTTATTGCCCAAAATCTAATGTTGGAGAGATTCAAAGAAGCCACGATGCTAAAGTGCAATAAATATTATGGTAGGAGAATTATAGTGTGCTAGAAAATCTCCTGACAAGACTGCATGTTCTCTGGGCATATGAGAAGGCACGACAGTCTGGAGATTTGGTGAGGGAGCTGATCTGAAAGGCAAGGAGGAATAAGAAACTGAAAGGAGGTGAATATGGCTGGAGAATCAGAGTATCATTTCTGATGGGGAAAAATGAAAATGACAGATTTAAAAAGAAGGAGGGTTGAGAAATAAGGCCAAAGAGATCTCCCTAGATTACTTAATAGAACTTGCCTCTGTTCTGAACTTTTGCCTTTAGCTCACAGAATTTCCATTTTTAGTTTACAGAGCTTTTTCTGGTTTGTGTCATTTTGTGTCTGTCCATGTGTCTTAGCATGTGATGTTGAAAGCAGGCGTAGAGAGCACTGGAAATTTGCTGTCATGTTATTGTGAAATTTAAAATAAAAATTTACCTTTTTAAAGTATATGCTGTTGTTGAAAAGGAAATGTTAAGAAGGCAACTCTGGATTTATGTTTGTTGAGCTGTTGGAAATGAAGGGAAGCTCAGTGGAGCTCAAGCCCCTATTGAGTTATTAACATGTTCCTGTTAGTTTTTGAGGGATGGCCTCTGAAGAAACCATTGGAATATTTCTGAAAGTTTTATGATGAGTTAAAAATTCAACAGCTAAAACAAAAACCATGCATTAGTCAAAAAAAATGGTAGGATACAATTTCTAGGGCTACTAAAATACAGTTTTGGTTTTCATTAAGCTGAGAAGTAAAATGGAGATCTTAAAAGGAAGTAAATTGAGTTTAGCCCAGACACATTGGTTGAGAAGAAGCACAAATCTCACTTTTTTACTTTCTACGATCAAAAATGGTAAACCTTTTGAATTTCAAACCTATGAGATGAAAACTCTATAAGAAAACCTATGAGTAGAAAACTCTAATAAAGAGTTTTTGCCTTATAAATGTGATTTTAAAAAAGGAAACATGATTGATAAAATCCAAATAGAACACAATATGCATAAATATTCTATAAATACAATAGTTTAATCAGTATAGAAATGACGGACCCTAACATCTTAGGGATTCAACATGAGAAAATTATCAACTTATCCCTTTCATATATTTTCAAAATAAATATACTTCAGCATAAAAGCAAGTCCATACACATAAGCAGTTGAAGGCCTGACTGCAGGAAAGTAGCATAAATAAAGTACTGTATGTTACTTATGTAATGAAAAGCAGAGATACACCCTCTCATATACCCACCCTCCACCAAAAAACAAAACAGAACAAAAATATAGCAACAAAAACCTCATACCTTAAGGAAATTCTTGGAGTGGGGGTGATGCCATGTAAAGTATGTTGACATCTAAAGAGAGCATTTACAAATTTTAGAATTAGAATATTGTTCTGAGAGATGGATGGGATAAAGGTTTGTGGAAGATTTGCAAATACATTTCCTCAGAATTTTGGTAAGATCCTGGTACTTATTTTTCTGTATTTGAAATATTTTTTTTCCTGAGAGTAAACTGGGCACCTGGTGTGCACTAAAACAGGAGCAGAGGTGGTAGTTAAGAGCATGGACTCTGAATTTAGACAGCCTGAGGTCCTAGCTCTATCATTTACAAGCAAGCAATTTCCCCCATGTGTCTCAGTTTTCTCAGGTGTTAAGATAGAAACAAAAGTATTTAACGCTCAGATTTGATGGGTCAGGGTGGATACAGAGTGTATGTAAAGATGTCTTTGCTCAGTGGTACAGGTGGACCCTACAAAAATGATTAGATAGTGGAGATACCAGCTATCACTCTGTAATAGCACTGATGATGTAGGGAGGAAACCTCGATCAAGTGGATTTGTATAATCACCCTTCTTTTTAAATAGGTGCTTGATATTCTTCTTGAGTGGGAAATAATTAGAAGCTAGAAGGTGTCAACCTTAAGATGGCAGCAAGATGATTGCCACACTTAGTAAGAGCAAGGGTGAAGCTAGGATGAGCCTCCAACATTAAGTGGTTTTTGGTTATAGCCCTGTTAGGCAGTCAGACTCCAGAGCAAGTAACTGCATTATGGGCAGTCAAATCTGGGACGTTTCCTCTTCATATCTGCTCTTGGAGTCACCACTAGTGTTTGCTTGCTTCTGAATCTTCCTTCTCCCAGAAATAATATGTCCACTTGTCTCCAGGATACTTTTCTCTCTTGGTTTTCCTCCTATCTCACTGAATGCCATTTCTCAATCTCTTTTGCCATTATTATTATTATTATTATTATTATTATTATTATTATTATTTTATATTCCCAGCCTCTAAGTGATGGCATGCCTTACTTGGAATTCTCCCTTTCTTTTTTCTGCAGACACTCCCTAGGTGAGCTTCTACAGGCAGGTATTCCAAAATAAACTGTCATCCCAAACTTGACTTATCCCTGGAACTCTTATTTCCTGTATTTCATCTATTCTGCATTTCCAGTTGTATATCTAGTCAACCTCTCAATCCTAACACAAGAAAAGAGTTCCAGCTTCCTGCCTTCTTCAGCTCACCAAATTTCAACTACGTTTCTTAATTACTCAGGTCCTAAAACTTGAGTTCATCCTTGATTTGTATTTTTTCCCTAATACTCTAAATCCAATCTACCAAAACATTCTCTATCAGTTCTGTGTTCAAATATATCTACAACATGAAATTTTTCTCCACTTCTCTCCACTTTAATCGCCCTCCTTCAGGTCCGGGCCATCATCTTTTCTTTCCCTTTCTCTCCCTTACTGCAGAGCCTCCTGAGTAGTTTACCTCCTACAACCCTTGTACATTTACCGTCTATTCTCGAAATAGCAACTAGAACTACCTTTGAAAAATAAGTTATTTGGTTGCCATACAGTAACCTAACATAATAAAAAGATAAATAAAATTTGGAAAACAAGTTATATAATATCACTTCTCTGTTCAAAGCACTCTAAGATGTTCAACATTATCTGGAGTAAAATTGACATATTTGGTTCTCCATTTGCTAGCTGACTCAATTTTGTCTTTCTGTTTGGATACTGTTTGCTAGCCACATTGCCTCCCTTCTTGTTCTTCAAACACTCCAAGCATCTTCCTTTCTCAGGCCCTTTGAACTTATTCATAGCTCTGCCTAAAATGGCATTACCCCAGAGAGGCAGAGGACTTTCCTGTTAACTTCATTCAAGTTACTTCTGCTCAAATTTCACCTTATCCTGGAGGATTCCCCTCTCCAGTCCATTCTAAGTAGCACTCCCTCCATGCTTTTATCTCCTGTTCTTGAGTTATTCTGTTTCTCAGAATGTAACATATTTTAGATTGCTTATTACTTTGCTCTTTTGGGTTTATTATGATAGTACTGATACCTAGAAAAGTGCCTACCCCATGGTTAGAGAGAAATAAATATTTATTAGATGAGTGAATGTCTGGGGTTAGAATAGAAGAGGGCAGTTCTATCCTACCAGGGGGAAGGGGTCTCTTCCAATTCTTGACAGGGATCATTGAAACCAAAGCTGAGTTGGACAGTAAGTACTTAAGATAGTTCCTATGCTTAGTGAGGCTCTAATAAACATCTGATTTAAACTAAGCTGTCTTATGATTTTAAAATGCCAATACTTTATGAGACATTTCCTCCTAGAGCCATGCTATTTTCAGTCAAGAGTAGTTTTTAAGAATCACTTTTGTAAAGAAAAAATATCCCTATATACTACCCCTGAAAGACTGACAAAGTTTTCTTTAAAATGTATTCATGCCATTTCTGGGACAGGAGACAGTTTGACCACACATTAAAATAAGACTTTTGGAGCCGGGGAACTCTCTTCTTCCCTTCTCCCTGAGGTCTCTACTCTCCCTTCCAGTTGGATCTCTTGGTCTAAGCCTGGCTAAACAAAGTAAACTGCACATATATTAATAGGAAAACAGCTGTTGAGCTGTTGCAAGAGCAATATCACCAACTAATATTAGGGCAATATATTTTAGTCTCTGAAGACAAAGAGCTTTCAGTTCACCTTTGCATTATAACATTTGCACATTCATAAAAAAGGGGGAGGGGAAGGTATTTCAAACCAAGAATTGGAGCCCTTCAGAGAAGACTTTGAGTTAGGATTCAGATCATTCACCCTGGAAGGGAAAAATAACAGAGCCAAGACATTGTTAACCCATATTTGTAAAGTGTTTTGTTGATTTGCCTGTTTAACCAACATTTCTGGCTTTTTCCACATACCAGGGAACTTGAAAGCAATTCTGTTACTAGCCTCCCTGCCTAGGCTCCTCTGTTCTCCTGTGGTGGAAATCTCTGTCCTCCTCCTGGGCCTCCCTGTCTCTTTCAATCCACCCATTCCATCTCCTTCTCAATCCAAGAAGCTTTCACACCTATCTCCAGCACACTTTCAAATTTGCTCTTCTGTGAAATACAAACTGTGGGTACCCTTTCCACCACTTCACCTTATATGCTGCTTTTTATTGGTGTGTAGTTAGTGTGTGCAGGTGAGTGTATATGAGTTGTCTCCCCCAACTAATTTGGAAGGTTCTTGGGAGCAGAGAGTAGGTTTTTGTACATTGGGCTGTCTCTCGAAGAGTCTCCCAGTGCTGTGTACACAGTTGGCCTCCGTGAAGTCTCACTGGGGAAGTGGGTGTATGTGAGAGTGGATGCCGCATGGTGTTACTAGTGAGGAGTCTACACTTTCTGCAGTCTGGATCTGCTGCCCACTCGCTGTGTGACTTGTGCCAAGTTGACACATAGTGGGGAAGAGAAGTGTCTTCCTCATGGGTGGTTGAATTGCTTGAGGAATAATACACACTAATTTGACTAGTTCGGAGCCCAGGAAATAGTAAGTTCTTACTACATGTTGACTTGAAAGTGAGTGGACCAGACAGACAGGAGTTCAACTCTGCCATTCACTGGCTGGCTGACTTGGAGATATTTTTAAAGACTTTCACACCTGTATTTTCCTTACAGAAACATTAATGCTTATCTCAAGGAGGCGTTATGAGGACCAAATGGGGGTGTTACGAGGGATTTCCCAATGAGTTAGTAAATGTGACTTTGTTCATTTATTTCTGGAGCTGATCACTCCTTGAGCTACACGAATGGATTCCATTTCAGCTCATTACCTTGACTCTTCAGTTCTTGTGGCAGAGACTACCAGCCAGCTGCCCAGTTCGGCTCTCCTTCTTGGAACACACAGTTAAACCATATTTCCTTAAGCTCCCTTACGCGCAGCAATGTCAGATGACTGCAATATCTCCACTGGAATGTGAACAGAAATGCTGCATGCTACTTTCAGAAATTCCTGCAAAGACCCTTCACTCATTCTTCATGCAGTTTCCTTTCCACTGGATGAAGATGATGACCGGACACATCGGGATGGTGGAGCAAAAGAGATGACAGGGAAGAGTAGTTTCTTGGATGACCAGATAAAAGCTGCTTTACCAACCCAACCATCTGTCCAAGAGTCTTATATGAAAAAAATAATAATAATAATAATAAACTTCCTTTTCATCAACCACCAGAAGTCTAGGATCTCTTTGTTATTACAGACTATGTTACTCTATTTTAATATACACCTCCTATCCTACCCTCCAAATTCTCATACCTAGAAGTTGCTCTGTGATATTAAGCACTGAGTCGTGTCACCGCTTAATAGTATTTCTATTAGCAGCAAATAAAAGTCTTTTATTTCTAGATCTGTTGATTCTCAAGGTGAAAAATGTCATGTCTTTTCTTTCAGTAATAAGGATAAAAAATTTCATTGATCATTTTATTTATGTCTTTTGAGTATTCTTTGTCATAGAATTTTTTCATTTCCTATTGGGTTATTTATCTTATTCTTTTGGGATTTGAAAACCTTTAGATGTAATCATTATTATCCCCTTGTTATGTTTGTTGTTTTTAACAATAAATGCTTCACGATACATACTCATTAAGTTGACCAATCTCTTCTTTATGGATTCTTCTTTTGATCCCATGTTTTAAAACTCATTTCTAACCCTAAGATTAGATATGTATTTTCCCTATTAATAACATCATGAGGCTGAATGCACACTACACTACCCACACTTGCTTTCTGGGCTATCATGTCACCTTGCATTCCAAAGTATTTAGCACTGATCTCTAGCTTCTTTTTAAAATCAGACAACTTTATCTTACTTAGTCACTTTCCTTTTTATTTCTAATTAAGCATTTGGGATCTAAGTGATCTGAGGAATATTTTCCTCTCTAATGTTCTAACTTTTATTCTGTCAGTATATCTCTCATATCTCTTTAAGTTCTTTGTTTAATTTATTAATGTTCTCACTATTGCTTTGAAGATTTCATTAACATGCTGTTTACCCCTTCAGATGCTATTAGTGATGATGGTCCAATAAAACAGAGTTAAACTGATTCCCCCATTATCTGATTAGCCAGTCTGCACATTCTAACCTGACACCTTCCTATATTATATTCATCCCATGTTTGCCGTATTCAGATATTTAAGATCTACATATTCAGCCAATTTAAATTAATTTAGCTATCAAGATTTCATGAGATGCTGTACCCAGCACTTTGCTATGTGCACTATCAAACTACAAGATCAAATAATCATCTACCACATTCCCTTTAGCTAATATAATCTTTGTGATTTCAGCCAAAAAGTTTCTAGTTAGTCTAATCTGTTTTATTCTTTGTGAATCTAGGCTATTTATTGCCAGAAGCCCTGTTCTCTCAGAGTTGGATTATCTCTTAAGAGCAGTCTGGATAAATTTTCTTCATTATAGGGCTTGAAATATTGAGAAGACCAGCAGCTTAGCAGTTACCAACTAAGCAAAGAGTGATGTAATTCTAATATCAATTGATCAATCAACAAGCTTTTATTGAAATAACCATGTGCACAGTCCTGAGTGCTAAAAGGGATATAGACTATAAAATGTAGATTGTTTTAGTCAGGGTTCTTCTGGTTGCAAGTCAGAGAAGCATGACTCAAGCTAGTTAAAGCACTGAAGGAAACTTACTGGAAGATTCTGGCTTGGCTCATAGAATGAAAGGAAACAGTGTTCTAGCCACGAACCAGGAACACCAGAAATGAAATAAAAACCTGGGTCTTGATGCTTTGAAATCATGTCTCTCTTTTTTTCTGCCTCTTGTTTTTGGATGTCAGTTTTCTCCTTTTATACATACCAGGGAATGTGTATTAGTCGGAGTTCTCTAGAGAAACAGAACCAATAAGATGGATATGCAAATATATGTGGATATATGTATAGATATGTATGGATATACATATATATGTACAGATTTATTACAAGGAATTGGCTCACAGGATTATGGAAGCTGGCAAAACCCAAGATCTGCTGAGTGAATTGGCAAAGTGGAGATTCAGGAGAGCTGATGTTCGTTCTGGTCGGAGTCCAATGTCCTGAGAACCAAGAGAACTGCTGCTCATATATTTCTAATCCAAAGGACTATAGGTTCAAGACCCAGGAAAAGCCAAGAATTCAGATGGAGTCTGAAGGCAGGAAAAAAGGCCAGAGTACCAGTTTGAAGGCAGCCAGAAAGGAAGAATTCTCTTTATTTGAAGAAAGGTCAACCTTTCTGCTTTATGCAGATCTTTAACTGATTGGACAAGACCCATCCACATTAGGGAAGGCAATCTGCTTTACTCAAGTCTATCAATTTAAATATTAATCACATCAAAAAACACCCTTACAGAAACACATAGAATAATGTTTGACTAAGTGTCTGGGTGCCTTGTGGCCTAGTCAAGTTGGCACGTAAACTTAACCATCACAGAATATACCTAATATACCTGCCATTAGCTAGGAGGGCTGACTCTAATGGTTTACATAGCAAACAGACAAGAGAATTTTTTCCTTTACTTTCCTTTGGGAAAATCCTTGAGAAGAATTCCTATTAGTTACTCTATAGACAAATCACTATGACTACCAGGATGTAGTATTATAAGTGATCCAACCTTGGTCACATGGCTATTTCTGTGATTGGAAGATAGGATGGAATATTTTGCATATAGAGTAGCAATTTGGATCCCCAGTAGGCCATACTATATTATTAAAATTGGCAAGAAGCAGTTCCTCAAAACAAATAGAAATGGAATACTCAAGTGCAGACAACACAATAAATAGCCACCATACAGACCATGCACTCAAAAAACCTGCAAGCTACTTAGAGGAACAAAGCCAACACAGTGATTCCTAAGCAGCATATAAGGACTTACCCCACATTGACATATCCAAAAAGTGCGTAGTGGTTCACAGTGTTGAGAAGTCCAGAAAATCTGTTCTAATCAGAGAACGTTTCATAAAGGCAGCAGGATTCAAACTGGGCTCTGAAAGAATGACAGGTAGGTAGATAGATTAGTGAAGGCCTTTGAGTTCGGGACAGTGAGAAGGAAGTGACCTGGATTAGTTACTGAGACTTCCAGAGCAGAAAGAAAGGAAGTGGTCAGTTATGGAAGGACTCAAGGAACCACTTGTAGAAACATCTCCAAAACATTCTCCCCATTAACCTTCTTTGCTAAGTCCTCTTCCTAGATGCAAGATTTTTCCCCCCATCTCTTTTGTTAGCGGAAACTTGGGTGTTCCTTAAAGATCCATTTCCTCTTTACTATGTGGCCATGCTTTTTCATCCAGGCTGGATGCTTCTGGTTTAAACTGGGAGTGGCCTCAGCATTTTTCTCATTCTTTATGTGACTTCCAAATCATCATTCCTTTACTCTCCATTAAAACTCACTAGTCTTTTTGCCCTTGCTTCCCTTGCCTTTTGCGTTGTTCCTATGGACTCTGAAAAACAATCTGAGGGTTTTGAAGGGACGGGGGGTGGGAGGTTGGGGTACCAGGTGGTGGGTATTATAGAGGGCACAGATTGCATGGAGCACGGGGTGTGGTGCAAAAATAATGAATACTGTTATGCTGGAAATAAAAAAATAAAAAATAAATTAAATATGAAAACCAAAAAAAAAAAAAAAAAACAACAACAACAAAAAAACCCCCAAATAAACTGTAATGTAAGAAATCAGAAGAGCAACCTGTACACTAAGTATAATTAAAGTATTTTCTGATTTCTTTTTTTTTAATTTTCTGATTTCTTGATGAAATATTTCAATTGTATGGTAGACCAAGTCTGTCGTAAATGATTCTTACACCATTTTTTGAGGAGTAACAGGAAAAATATTGAAACTATAATAAATATGGTACATTTAAAAAAAAAAAAAAAAAAAAAAAAAAAAAAAACTCACTAGTCTTTTGGAATTCTTGATGTTAGACCATTGCTGTCCTTTTACCAACTCATTTCTCCCTAGTTTTGGGTCCCTGGAGACTGAAACAGTCTTTGTAGTCCTCATTTCCATCCCAAGTTTGGTGACATCATGAGCCCATGTGTGATCTCCATGCAAAAATTCTAAACTTATGCTTTTGTCTTGTTCACCTCTAAAGACTTTGTCTACCTTTTATTTCCCCCTCCCTTTACAATGGCCACTCTCTAAACTCGAAACCACCCAGAATGGACCATGCCTTTTTTAGTCTTAAAAGCAATGAGGTTGTATCTTACGCCTTCTCAGCAGGTTTTTCTCTAGCCACAACTGATTTATCTCCCTTTCTCCACTTGTATAGGATGGGTGTCTATTCTGTTCTAAGCCAGTCTTTCCCATTTATCCTTGACTCTTGATTCCTCACTTTCCCTCAGAGACCTTAATCCATTTCTCGTCACCTTGGCCTTAAGTACATTCTACTTTTGAGGGGAAGGGGAACGTCTTCTTTGCAGCCCATAAACTTGCTTACATTTTCTCCTGTTGCATACCTCTTTTGTTATTGTACTTCTAGGAAATAAGCAGACTATTTTGCATCCTTACTTTCTAAACCCTTCCTAAATCCTACTGCAATCTTCCTTATGGTCAATTCCAGTGGAAATGTTCCAGAGCATATCACTCCGTGTCACCACACTCTCTGGTTTTCCACAATCCTCTCTGTTCCTTTTAGAGATAATTTGTTAATTCCTTTCTTAATTTTGGTTTTCCCCCAGGCTATGACACTTCCAGAATTTCCTGAGTGATCTCACCTGCTTGCATGGTTTTCAGCTGCCACTTTTAGGCTGATGATTGTGTAATCTGTAAATCTGTATCTTCAGTCTAGAACTCTGTTCCAAGTTTTAAACTTAGATATCCATTTTTTCCCACTGATATATCTATCTGGATATTCCATTATTGTTTCAACATCAATAAATACAAAACTGAACTGATTACCAAAATCTCCTTTTCCAATAGTATCCTCAGCTTCGGGGATCTCTCTGAGCTTCTGAAAGGTTAGAAACTTTGAGAATCCAGGGATTTGTTCCTTAATCTGATGTTTCCTACTCTCTTATTTAGGATTTCCTTACCTTTCTCCAGAACTACCAAAATACTCTCGTAAATGGCTCTTAGTCTTCCTTTTTTCCACTAACTCATTTCCCACATGTAGCTTTCATGTAGCAGGTGGAGGGATTTGTCTAAAATTCATGTTTGATCATCTCTTTCCCCCTTAGTATCCTTCAATGACTTTTCCCATTGTTTTCATGTAATGTAGCTTCATAAACCTTAATATTAGACACCAGATCTTCCCTCTCTGATTGGTTTAACTAAGTACAAAATTTCTTATTTATCTTCCAACTTAATTTTCTATACCATCAGCAGATGGAATTGAATATAGATCCCTATCATACTGTTCCTTGAATCTGGCCTTTGCTCATGCTATAAACTTTGTCTTGAATGTCCTTTCTCCTTTTCTTCAATTATTCTACTAATTCTTTTAGACACTGTTCAAGCATCATTTTGTGCAATATGTCCTTCACATCATCCGGTTGGGTTAGGTGCCTATGTCTGTCACATCAGTGCAGGAAACAAGAGGCACTCCAGGTATTTCTAGGAGGAAGAAATTTATTTCCAGAAATTTGATGATTTCAATCTCACTATCAATTTCTGCATTAGTTAGGAAGATTTAGGTAACATTGAAAGCAGGTATTAACCTCCAAACCCATAGCTTAGTATAACAAAGTATTGCTACTTTTCCATCACTACAATGGCTAACTTGGGTCAATAGCTGGGAATCTACTCTGCTTTACTTAGTCACTTAGAGACTCAAGCTGACAGGGACTCAAATACCTTGTACCTGTGCCAATTAGAACTTCTTGTCTTTTCAGTTGCCCCCACAAGTGAAGAGCCTGAAGAATTTCATATGGCTTATCACTGTCTTATCCTGGAAGTAACACTTAATCACTTCTGCTTGTTTTATTGGCTAGTCCCTATCATCTAAAACAGCACTGAGATATACAGTTTTCCATGTGCCAGGAATAAAGGGTGCTAGATATCAGTATGGGTAAACTGAAGTTCAGAGGGGTTAAGTAAATTCCACACTTTGCACAGTTAAAACTTGGCATAACTGGGATCCAAATTTCATTATTGTTCAAAAATGTCTGTTGTCCTTCTTTTGGTCTCTTCCTATTGGTTCCCTCCCTAAAGGAGAGGCTTCTAGCCTTTCCAATGGCTAAGTTGTCCTGGACCAAGTGAGGGTGAGTGAAAATAGCACACGCCCCTCCCAAGTGGAAGGCTTGGCCGGCACCCTGCGATTCCTGCATTGCGCTCCTCTGTCTTCTACAAGAGCAGCAGTTTCCCAAACAAGAGCTGTACCTTCAACCTGGATTGAAGAATGTGTGGAGCAGAGTTTCAGGCAACCTGCTGGCAATACTTAACATGAGCAGAATATAACTTTGTGTTGTTGTAAGCCCAGGAGATTTCAAGGTTGTTCATTACCTTAGCATAAACTAGTAAAATCTAACTAATGCAAATACTCAAGAACTCACAAAATCTTACCCCAAACTGATCATCCAGGATTCAGAAAGGACTGGAACCTAAGCAACTATATAGAATATCAGTAAAAGCCCATGGATAAACTCTACATGGCCTTGAATTAGAATGATTTATATCAATCAAACTTCTTCTGATTATGTGTCTCTGATCAAGATACATATTCCAAAGGGAGATAGTGACAGTCTTTGTCCATCACCCAGCCATCCTATACCTTCTCCCCTACCCCGCAGTAACCCTCAGTTTGTTTCATGAGATTAAGAGTCTCTTCTGGTTTGTCTCCCTCCCCGGTTCCATCTTGTTTCAATTTTTTCCCTCCCTACACCCCACGTTCCTCCACCCTGCCTCTTAAATTCCTCATATTAGAGAGATCATATGATAATTGTCTTTTTCTGATTGACTTATTTTGCTTAGTGTAATACCCTCTAGTTCCATCCACATAGTTGCAAAAGGCAAGATTTCATTTTTGATGGCTGCATAGTATTCCTGTGTGTGTGTGTGTGTGTGTGTGTGTGTGTGTGTACCACATCTTCTTTATCCATTGATCTGTTGATGGACATCTAGGTTCTTTACATGGTTTGGCTATTGTGGGCATTGCTGCTATAAACGTTTGGGTGTGCACATGCCTTTGGATCACTACATTTGTATCTTTAGCATAAATACCCAGTAGTGAGATTGCTGGGTCATAGGGTAGCTCTATTTTCAACTTTTTGAGGAACCTCCATTCTGTTTTCCAGAGTGGCTGCACCAGCTTGCATTCCCACCAACAGGGTAGGAGGGTTCCCCTTTCTCCACATCCTTGCCAGCATCTGTCGTTTTCTGACTTGTGAACTTTAGCCATTCTGACTGGCATGAGGTGGTCTCTCGTTGAGGACTTGATTTGTATTTCCCTGATGCTGAGTGATGTGGAGCACTTTTTCATGTGTCTGTTGGCCATCTGGATGTCTTTCTTGCAGAAATGTCTGTTCATGTCCTCTGCCCATTTCTTGATTGGATTGTTTGATCTTTGGGTGTTGAGTTTGATAAGTTCTTTATAGATTTTGGATACTAGCCCTTTATCTGATATCATTTGCAAATATCTTCTCCCATTCTATAAGTTGTCTTTTGGTTTTGTTGACTGTTTCCTTTGCTGTTCAAAAGCTTTTGATCTTGATGAAGTCCCAATAGTTCATTTTTGCCCTTGCTTCCCTTGTCTTTGGCGATGTTTCTAGGAAGAAGTTGGGGCTGAGGTTGAAGAGGTTGCTGCCTGTGTTCTCAAGGATTTTGAGGGATTGCTTTCTCACTTTGAGGTCTTTCATCCATTTTGAGTCTATTTTTGTGTGCAGTGTAAGGAAATGTTTCATTCTTCTGTTTCATTCTTCTGGATATGGCTGTCCAATTTTCCCAACACCATTTGTTGAAGAGACTGTCTTTTTTCCATTGGACATTCTTTCCTGCTTTGTCAAAGATTAGTTGACCATAGAGTTGAGGGTTCATTTCTGGGCTGAGAGTGACAGTCTGACTGGTCCAGAATGGTCACCTGTCCATCTGCTCCTCTGCCAAGGAGAGCCAAGGCTGATGAAGGACAAACCAAAACAGCTGAGACAGGCTGTCCCATTGGGACCACATGGAATAGAGTGGGGGTGATTCCCCAAAGCAAATCAGATGCTTACCTCCAAAAGAGGGGAAGAAATGGCATGTCTAGTAGCAATCCACTAAAATAACAGTAATTATTCATTATTGGCATGTCCCCTATCTGTCTCATTCTCTCTCCTTCGTAACCATGTGAAATCCTCTTCCCTGCTTCCCAAACAGAACATCCTTAATAACCTTGTAGAAGTCTTTTATTTGGCAGTGCCCAGCTTCCCGTCCCCTCTGCTCAAATCAATAGGAAAAAATAAAGATAATCTACATTAATTTGGTTGCAGTTGTTGTAACATCCCCTGAAACCTTGAAGTTCAGCAGTACTGGGCCAGCTTGAAGAAAACCTTTCTGACAGGAAAGCGAGTTTCAAAAAAAAAATGTTCCCCAGTTTGCTAGGCTTATAAGCCTAGGGCAAGTTTAATTAAACTCAATGGAGCATTTTAAAGTGAAGAAAAAATTAGGACAGCAAGAAAAACGTGTTGATTGTTTCCTAATTATGCTGTGGACTTTCCCTCTAATGCATCCCCCCTCCTTTCCCTCCCTAAATAAAACAACTGGCACGTTAAGTTTGCACAGAGAAGATTACATCTCAACCATGCGTTCTCCACCAGCCTGTGCTTCCCATTCTACTCTGGGGCTTTTTGGAGACTTTCATGCTTTTGTTATTTCATGGAGATACTTAATCAAATAGGAGAGAGAGAGAGATTCAGGGAACACATTAGACTCCAGCAGTTTTAACCTTTATGTTAACGAGGACCCCTCTGATCAGCCCCTCCCTACCGACATGGACTCCTTACTTTGTAATAGTTAGCCCACTGAACAGTCTGTATTTTTAAAAACATGATGAATTTACATCCTCGTTTTTATTCATGAGACATGCGTTAACACAAAGTCATCTTTTCAGAACAGGATAACTGTACTGCCAATCTAATTACATCCAAAAGGGGGGAAAAAAAAAAAACAACAAAAACCAAAACCCGAACTTGTAATCCATTCATGTCACTAATGGTGCCCCACTCTGTGCCAGGTACTGTACATGTAGTCTTGTTATGAGTAAGTAGACCATCTCTATTAGGATTTGAGATGTAATACAGAAATTTATGGATCTTGGAGATTCTAGAGCCCCTGGCTGGGAAAGTGAATGCCAGAACTGTAGTGACTGTTCACCTGCCAACGAGAAGACTGTAGGTGTGGACAGGAGGGGAAAAGATGACTTCAAGGTAAAACCCTTGAGCCAGACTAGTAGCACATAAAGAAAAATGCATTTTTGTGTCAAATGGTGCTTCAAAATTCTTTGAAAAGAAATAAAGGTAGTTAACAATGTAATAGCACTTACTGTGAACCAGCTACTACTGTGAGCCATTTACATATATTAACTAATATTATCATGTTGACATTCTAATAAGGCACAGAGAAGTTACATGGTGGGCCCAAGGTCACACAGCTAATTAGTGTCAGTACCAGTATTTGAAGGCCTGTAATCTGGCACTTAATTTAGTGGTTAAGTTTGCACATAGAAGACAGTCACTGTACATGGCCTAATAGAGAAAAAAACATGAGAATCACACTAAACTCAGCAGTTCCAAACTTTTACAGCACAAAAGACCTTTTTGTTTTTTGTTTTTTAAGATTTTACTTTTTTGTCAGAGAGAGAGAGCACAAGCAGGGAAAGTGGCAGGCAAAGGGAGAAGCAGGCTCCCTAGGAGCCAGATGGATGAGGGGCTCAACCCCAGGACCCTGGGATCATGACCTGAGCTGAAAGCAAACGCCTAACCAACTGAGCCACCCAGGCGCCCCTTGTTTTCATTCTTCTCATTCTTTCCTTTCTTTTCTCTCCCTACATGGGATCCTATGCTTTGAAAGATAGTGACTACTACCTCATAAAAGGAGGGAGAGCTCAAAATAAAATTAACTTCATTCCATTTCATTTAAAAATAAGTACATCATTTAAAATTTTAGAAGACTCTGGAAGAATGTATGTTAGAAAGCTACATTAATAATAATAATACAGAGCTGGAGTGTCCTTGCTCAGACAGTAGGGCATGCAACGTTTGATCTCAGGGTTGTGCATTCAAGCCTCACGTTGGGTGTAGAGCCTACTTAAGAAATAATACAGAGGTAAAATTGTCCCCAGATTTAGGAATCCAGGTAAGCTGAACTACAAAGTCATTTTGGAATCTGATATATTAGATTAGGGTCCCTGTTAAAACCTATACTATTTCTCAACGTTTTGTCCCCATTCAAAAATGATTCTCTAAAGCAACAATTTTCAAAAGTTTTGGGGTAGACAACTTGGAACATACTTGGGTGATATATTAGAATCGCTAAGGGAATATGCTAACTTCGAAGAAAACCTTCAAGTGATTCTGAAATGCCTATAACTGGGCATGGGAGTGAGGTTGCTTCCTCCCTCCTGCCTCCGAGTGCTCAGAGCTCAGTGGAGAATCCCTGTGCTCTACTCCAGCCAATCATCAACTATCCTCCCCCTCCAGCCAGCCCATGCGGAGCCAGGCAATCCAACCCAAGCCACAGCATTCTAGAGTAGGTGTGGAGTCTTGGTGAAGACTTAGGCAGAGAGAAAATGGCAGCTTGGCTCTGGCACAACTGGCTGGGAGTGTGCTCAGCTCAAGGGGGCTCCCTGGGCTGCCGCTTCTTCACCCACCAGATGTGGGCATTGGACTAAAACCTGTCTACAGAGCGGTTTCAGCTCTAAATGTATTTGACCTACAGAACAATGTGCCTGCCTAATATCAACTCCCACATTTGCCAGGTTTGGTCCTTCAGGTGGATGGTCTCTGAGAACAAGAAAGCAAATTCTCCAGCTGGATATTTGAGGCCTTGAGAATGTTGACCCCTTCTTCTTCCGTCCTTTCCATCTTGCTCTTCAAATGGTTCTGGCTGTTTTTTTTTGTTTGTTTGTTTTTTGTTTTTTTTTTTTACTATTAAAACTCCCCTTAGACCTTACCACATTTTTAGAAATACACTTTTTCTTTCTTTTGCTGGAAATCTATTTTTAATCTTCTAGAACTCCATAATCTCCGTCTTTCAAAATCTCATCCAAATTTCATGGCACAGTCAAATGTTACTTTCTTCTTTAGATCTTTAGACTGATTGGATCAGACTTCTGGGCAGGAGGGACTCATTCCTCCCCAGTGTTTTCCTTCCATCCCTCATAGGAATGTAGGTTGTAATGCCTTCTCATAAAGTTCAGGTTTCTAAACTGCAGCATGGGGTATTTGAGGCCAGATATCGCTTTGCTATAGGGCCCTGTCCTCTCCCTTGTAGGATGTCTAGGTGCCTTTTTGGGCTCTACTCTCCAAAATCCTGTAGCACACCCCGCCCGATGTAACAACCAAAATTTTCTCTGGAAATCACCAAATCTCCCCTTGGGGTAAAATCACACCCAGGTAAGAATCACTAGTCTAGATACTTGTGTATGTATCTTAGCTTCTCTTCCCCCACAGGATTGAGCTCAGTACATGCTAACATAAATATTTATAGAAGAATAAATTAATAAACCATTGTTGAACAATTAGTTGTATAATGAATGGGTTTCTGTCACATCATCACAATTCTGCTATCTGTGCTATTAAATCTTGAGCTAAAAGAAATAAGCAAATATTTGTGGTGGTCTGCTGGAAAGGTCCCTTGGCAAGACTGATATTCACCAAAAATTTCTCTTAAACTTGCACTCTGCTTGACTCTATTCTGAGGGATAAGCAGCTTGAGCTTGTCCTGTGTTCTTCCGTCAGGTCTGTACTAACACTTTCCTCCTTTCTAATTGTTCATCCAGGTAGGAAAAGGAAGTTGGCCTTTTTTTTTGAGAAGACAGCGTGTTTGTGTTCATGGTGCTGGCCAGGGCTGAAAACAGTATCAGGGAACAATGTCAGTGGCACAGGGGAATAGCAGAGGGGAGAGGCTGTGGCTTGGGAATCAGAGATTCAGAAGAGAGGTCAGGCCTTGAGTGACTGTACAGGCTGGAGCAAATTCATCCGTCTCCACATAGGTAGTCTTTAGGAGATGGTGAGACATTTCAAAGTAGGGTTTGTTCTTGGATGAGTAGACATTCTGGCCTCAAAAAACTAAGTTAGGGAGTTGAAATGGGAAGGAGTGTGGGAGAGTGAGCAATGCATATGAAACTCTTCCATGTCAGTGAAACTCTTCTATGGTCAGAGCCCACGGGGTGCTATAGGGGTGTCACGGTCCAGGTCATCAAGAAGGTCAAGTTCTCTCTCAAAGATGCAACAGCGTTTCAGGCACTTGCCAGCAACTGGAACCAAGAGCTGGGCCAGGACAGAAAGCAAAAGCTGAGAGGTTGTATGTCTGTATCTCTGGTGGGATTTCAATTTTTAACAAGATGCCAGCTTGTTGAGTCAGCTGTTGTTCTGGATTATTTTCTTCCTTATATTAGCAAAGTTCATTGAGAGCCGACTTAGGAGCCGACAAAGTTCATTGAGAGCCGACTGATGCCTGTTCTAAACCCATTGCCTCATTTCCTTCCAGCTTAAACTCAGTCACTATCAGTTTTTCCACTGCTTCTCTCAACTAAGGATTTTATGAACTGGTCCTGGGAATCATTCAGTATTGTTCTATATTAATAATATAACAACAATACCATGACTGTAACAGTAATCACCCCACCACAGCAACAGGTAAAGATTTAGGAGTACTTGCTGTGGGACAGGTATCACGCAGGGTCTTTACATATATTGTTCATAATCCTCCTAGGAATAACCCTATGAGCCATTACTCTCATTTTGAAGAGAGCTAAGGCTTAAATTGTTTAATAAATCCTTGATTTAACAGAGCTGATAGTTGGGTAGATCTAGGATTTGAGTTAAAATCTGTCTGATTCTAGAAACTGTGTTCATAACCAAGAGATTATAATTACCCCCACAGCCCCTAACATAGAACTTTTGATAGGCGGTAAAGAACCTAACAGTCACAGAAATGTACCTGGCCAAGCATCAGAGTCACCCTGTCCCAGTCTCTCTGTCAGTCTGGAGCACGTACCGGCCACAGGAGCAGATGTTCCACACGTGCCTGTGGACTTCGCCGTGGATCCTGGAGTTTTTTGAGGTGTTAATGCTTTGAGATCTGACACGCAAGTGAGCTTGTAGAGCTCCACAAACCTTACCTGTTGTATTTGTTCTCAGTTTCACTCTCAGATTTTGGTATCAATTGGGCAAAAGTGAAAAAAAAAAAAAAAAAAAGAATGTCATTGATGTTTTGAGGTTGGCTGACTTCTGAGAAGAAAAGAGAGGCCTTTAAAGAATTTAAATCCTACCTGACTGGTGGTTGAGGGTAGCAGCCCTCATAAACTACGCCTGTCTCCAGCCCGACCTTTGTCCCACTCTCGGAATCAAAGTCCGTGGAACCTTTCTCTGGTTCCTACTTTGAATCTGGCCCAGGTCAATAGCCAGTAAAAGGAAATTGTGCTGAATTATCACAATTTTTATTTGTGCTGACTTATTGGAAATCAGGCAAGACAGATGAGGTGCAGTATCTGCACACTTGATTACCCCCTTCCCCAATTTTTTCTGTGGTTTCATTTTGGATCTCTTTGCTACAGCATTTTAGCTCTAACTTTGGGCACTGAATCATGCTTCGATGTCCCATCAAGCATCTCGGTAATGTGATAAATTCATCCAAAGTCTCACAGTGCCATCCTGCACGTGACAAATGCAATAACACGTCAGGCTCAGAATGATACCCATATTAGGCAGATACTCCCTCTGCTGACAGCAGGTGTTTCTGCTTTATCTGAAAATAATTCACTGAATAGATAATTGGTGAATCCCCAGTGGGAACGAAACTTGATTCTGTCTGAGCATAGGTTACCAAGTGTACCACCATAAAATAATTGATTTTGTGATATATTAAGTGGGGACGTACTCAAGACTCCTGAACTTTTCACTTAGGGCCTGGGGCTGAAGTTGAACTAGGCTCCCAAAGGTGAAGAACCCATGCATGACACGGGCAGGGCTTCATACTCCAACAGCCAATTTAACTTCCATTTTCTTTATTAATCTAATATGTTCTACCTTTCACCAGGACGTGATGTGCAGGGAGTTTCATTAAAACGGTTGAGTTGTTATTGGAGATCATCACCGAAGGAATGTATCACAAAAGTCAAGAAAGTCTGAATCAGTTTTTATGCTGTTGTTTTAGAGAAGAGGTTTTGGATGCTGATAGGGAAGTTGCTCTAGCTATAGGGCGAATTTAATTGCGTTTTTGAGAAACTTCTTTTAATCCTATAATAACAAAAAAATTAAATCAGTGCTGACATTTTTTGTTGCCAGAAGAAGGTAGTAAAAGGGTAAAGAAATAATTGTTAGTTCTGAGAATATAATTAGCAACTTTAATGCTTTAATCTAAAAAATGCATATTTTGAGCCTAGGTGAATGATTAAAGAAAAGATATTGAAAGTCTTTGAAATTTCTAACTGTGTTTGTTTTTAATCGTGAGTTATGATCACTATAATTAGCTCATTTAGTGTATTTATAACGTAAACAAATATAAATTTCTACAAGTTCAGGGATATTTCAGGGCAAATAAGATTGACATCGTGACCTGTGGCTCTCTGAATTAAGCCTTCCTTATACTGTCTGGCAGAAGTTTATTCTCTGCTGGGGCAGGGGGAAATGTAGGGGAGAAGAAGGTTACAGAAACCAAGATAAGACATTGGGAGACTAGAGTCAATTTTGTGTGTATTTGAAGATTTATTAGAAAGGGGGGATAAGGCTGTTCCCATGAGTAGCCTGGGCTCCCTTGGGGCCATCAAGGTTGGGCTGTGTTTCCACTCCCCCTGTCCCCTTGGCTGGAGCCTGAGGCTGGCTCTGAGTTCAAAGCAGTGGAGAAAGGGCCAGGTTATAGATAAAGGAGAGCTCGCTGATGCTGAGCCTCTTGGAAGGCAGAACCTACTCTCCTGCTCTCTCTCTACCCTGCCCCACCTTGACAGAACCACGAAACCTCATTACTATGCACTAGAAAAGGGAAAAAGGAAAAAAAAAAAAAAAACCCAGAGGGATCAGAGGAATGAACTTTTTGGGGGTCTTATTTCTCTCAGAGGTACACATTAAAATTCTCTCTTTCATTCATTAATGTGAATACAAGCTGCCTGAGAAAATAGCTGGTGGGACCTCCCTTAATGAATAGTGGGGCTTTTCTATGCTCTAGAGGCTTAAAATTGGGTTTCATCCCACTGAGGATTTTTTTTTTTCCTTCTCCTTCTGTCTTCTTAACACTGCATGTTTGGTTATATTTCTAGGACTCACCTAGGCTGTGACCTGCCATATCTAGTTCTAATCGCTCATATGATTAGATTAGGCCACCCACAGATAGGCAAGGAGGGGCTAGTGTCAGAGGCTCCCAGAAGTTCAGGTATTTTTCCAACATTATTTGAAAGTTTCTACTCTGTCAATCATAAGCGATCTAACTTGTTCTTGTGAAGTCCTCATACTGCTTGGTTTAGAATAGGCCAAGTATGGATGTAAAAATCTTCTCTCTTGCTTTCAGGGTTTTTACCGTGGTTTGAAATGGAATCAGCCCTTTTGGGAATTTCATGACTTAGTTTCTTTAGACTTTTGACCTCAGCTTGCTTGATTTTCTCCCTGGCTTCCAGATGTGCTCAGCTGCTCCATCCCGCTGTATTCATGGCCCTCTCCAACAGTTACCCTCCAGATCACCCATCTGGGGTGTTTTCTTGAATCCTGTTGCTAGTTCTCTTCCTAGGTATATCTCTAAGTTTCCTAAGGAAACACCATGTGTTTTCTACCAGTCTCTATCTGCAGGGCCCACAGATAGGGGATGCTCAATTAACGTTTTCCTGAGAATGATGATCGTGGACAGAAAATTCATGTCAACATCATTCTGCTCCTCACTCCCACCATAGGGAAACTTAGGAGGACCAGGAGCCCTCAGTCATAATTGCAGGTCTTTAGGCCAACTTGTCCGGAACAGGTAGGGAGAATGGCTATGGAGAGAGCTGAACTAATCTAGGTAAGATGGTGGTAGCAAGAGAAATGCTGAGATGTATCTTTCTGCCCGTGCAATTTGAGAATTAGTTGACATTGTGATGGCAGATTACAAGGTGTTCATGGGTCAGCCCTGAGAAGATGCCAGAAGACCTCACGCTGGGAACCATGGAAACACTTAGCAGTAGACAGTAGCTCCCTTCCACACAAGCTGAGAAACACAGAGCTGTTTTTCTGATGGGAAGGGTATTTGGAAGTCTAGTTTAAAAGATGTTGTTTTCTGCAGTTTCTCTTCGTAATTCTTTTAACTCATGGTATTTAATTTACTTTTATTGCGACCCATATATTTTAAATGCAAACAAATAAAGAAATCCAGTGTGTCATATTATTTAGAGCAAGATTAATTAGGAAGTACGTATAGAGAAAGGTAGAAAAAGAGGGGCATAAATATAAATACTTAAGAGCAATGACATAGTTACCTAAGGCTCCAGAAACCATTCGAGATCACTCACTGTTTGTTTGTTTAATGTTTCTGAGTGTCTGCTCTGCCAGGTATTATGCTAACACAGTTTTATTTGTTTCTTGTTTAATATTGTAAAGCTACTCTATATCTATTCTAAATCAATGAAATGTACAGTCTCATAGACTGTCCACTGTATTGGGCCATTTAAAAATGTGTGGCATCTTTAAGAATCGTGATATTCTGGACTTCGCGCTGTTGACAGAGAGCTACTCTGTCCCTACTTGTTTACCAGTTTGCCAGTAGTCTTCTAAAAAAGCCAGATAATTTTTCTTTAGTGGGATCCATGAAGAATTTGGTATGGGAATGCCAGGATAAAATTCTTAAAAAAAAAAAAAATCCATTAAAAGTCTTCCGTCAGCTTCAGGGGCTCTATTTCCTATCTTTGGGAAACATTTGGTTGCTTTAAGATTTAGCGCACACGGCGCAAGGAGTTAATATTGTACAGCCGAAGTGAGCAAACTAATAAAGGAAAAGGCGGTGCTTCCTCTGTAGGATCAGATCTGTTACCCATTATTCGGTTCTGCTGCTGAAGGAGAAAAATAAGTCTTGGATATTACAGCTGTCACTGTGACATCTGTTGTTCCGGGATCCGTGACTGCGTCAGTCACTGCCTGACCCAGACCATCACCGTAACACTCTGTCCACTATTAAACTGTGAAAGGCCCTCGCCCTCCAGGTGGTACTTCAAGGTTGACATACCAAGGTGTTCGTCTTTGGCCCCCCGAATGCCTCGCAGCTGAAAAATACAGCCTTACTTTGTGCAGAATTGATGGCCAGCCAAGTCTCCCAGGGTTCAAGGGAGCAGCAGAGAGCAAGAGTTCTTGAGGCGTAGCCCCGTTCTGCTCTTAATCACTTGTCACAACTCCTGGAGGGCTTCCGAGCATTCAGAGGGGTCACTTTTTGTTCTTCGTCACCGGTCCTCCCTCTCTTCGGAACAGATGAGCCCAGCTCTTCCAACCACAGTGACAAAGCAGCATACACATATCCAGGCTCATGAAACAGATATGGGAGGGGCTGAGTCTATGAGTCCTCCCTCATAGAGGAAGAAGATTTTACTTTCAGAAAGTTCCTCTAAATCCAGCCCGCCCTCTGGCTGTATGTGTTTGGTTCAAATCCTTAATGACTTAAAAGAACGGCCACGGCTGATTTAAACACAAACTTGGCGCATCACGAGAAGAGAGTATCACGTGAGTTACCAAAATCAGGCGTGCCCATACATTTACAGGAATGTAATAAATATGTAAAGTGAGGCACATCTCTGCTGTAAAGAGCTTTCCTTCGACAGGCTTATTTGCTTATTTGTCCATTTATCCATTCTTTCCCTGGGAACCTATTTATCGAGACTCCAGAAAAGCACTGTGCTGGGAACTAGGGTCCACTGGCATTCGAAAGAGAGACATTCTCTGCACTCATGAAGTTGAGCATGACAAGAAAAAGCAGGGTTCCCATCTCTATTTGTGATACAGATTTCTCCTGTGTATCAGGAAAGACAGAAAAGTCTAAACCACTCCCAGCCACAGAGCCATTTGAGAGTCAGCAAGAAGCGGTTTACTTTCATTACACAATGGAGGCACCAGATGATCTAAATCACAAAAGAAAACACAAGAGCCACAAGCTGTTTGTCACATGATATACTTCAATTTCCTTTCCTTACTCCCGTTTCCCTACAATTTCTAGCCCTAATTCTGCTACTAGTTAAATGTATGATCTTAAGCAAAGCACTTAACTTCTCTAAACCTACCTTGATTCTCCCACACGTGAGATTGCTTTTGTTGATGTCAAAGTTTTCCTTCTTCTTTTTTTTTTTTTTTCTTTTTTAACCTGGAAAATACCCTCTTCTCTTTCAGACAAGCTTAAATTTAAATTCACGGTCTTTACAGTACCTCGGGACTGTAAAGAGACCTAAGCATTCTGGTTGAGCAGGCAGGATGGGGGAAATAACAGGGTCTGTGCGGCTCAAGCAGACTCTGAGGAGGCCCCGGGTTCTCCGCTCACCTGGAGAGCCCCTGGAGTCTGGGCCCGAACAAAGACACATTATCCGGACCTGGCAATATTTACCCAGCTCGGAACACAGCAGAAGTCTTGGCAAGAGACAAACTTGGGGACCGCACTCTGCAGCATCTGCTGTCGCTTTGTAGGCTCCCATTTGTGGTGCGAGGTCTTCTCTTTGTTCCTCTCTTCTTGTCTGTGTGCTCTGGACACAGTGCTCAAAGATTTAAGTAGTCACTACCCAGTGAGTGTTGTCATTTTACATAATGGCTACACTGGTCAGAGGGGCAGGTGCCCAGACGTGGGGAATGGAAACAGAGGAAGAATGCACTAAAAATTAAACCTCACATTTTATGTGTTCTCTATAACAAAAATTAGCTTAAGTATTTAGGCAGTCACTGTCAGTTATATAATAACTGAAAAGAAAACAATAAAATGTTGGGTAAAATTGAAAAATCAGTAGAGGCCTCCAAGAGCCCTTGAATACTTTTCCCACTGACCCTAAATTTTAGACTTCGCTTTAGTTATTCGTGGCTCTTTCTTTGCATGGATTTCCTCTCACAAACAGCCAATATGCTGGGGCCTTTGCTGATCAGATCAAGTATTTGGAGAAAAAGGATATCAAAAGGCCCTGTTTAGATGAATGGGCGTCTGAAGTAGCAAGCCTATGAACATCATGTGAGGCTGAAGTCATGACAGAATACTTCAGAATCTGGAATATTTTTTAGGGTTTTTTTGTATGTTTCTTTCTTGAGAACAGAAATTTGGAAGTAGATACCCAAAAGTCCTTTTGCTCACTGGCCGAACTGGCCCTCCACTTCATCATTCCTTTTCAGAAGCTTTCAGGCTCTCTAACTCTATAAAAGTAGTAAGACACATTCATTTACACTGACAAGGATTTTAAAGATTGTGTTAGTGGACTATAAAGAGTCTTTCCCAGGAAAAAAATTACTGAAGTAGTTTTATGCCCTTGTGATTCAGGACTAAGACAGAGGAAGAAACGTGTTTTTGGAACTTAATATATATTTTAAAGTTGGCACTTAAAAGCCACCTCTTAGTTCTTAACTATCTCAAGGTAAAGACAGTGTTAAATTACTTACTTATGGTGGGAGCCTGTCAGATTGAACAAGTAGCTGAAAGACAAGGGAACCATGGGCAAACCCCAAAACAGAACAGTGCAGAGTGGGCAAGCATGGGGCTTGAGATGGCCTTGAAGGAGCGAGACAGGGATGGGTGGAGATGGAACCTGGTGCCATGCCTCAGTAAAACCCCAACGGGAGAACGTGCATGATCTTTTTCCCACATTAGGACCCCTTCACTCTCTAGTGATTTGTATGTGTAGATTGGCACTACCATGAGCACACATGAAAAAGGCAGGTGTCTTATTAACAGAGGAGGACGTTCTTTTCTCAGAGTAAACATTGGGAAGAATCAGGTTCATCTCACTGAAACCACAGGGTCTGTTGTTATATGAGAGGTACCTGGGTTTGCTCAGAACTTAGAGGACATGTGAGTTTTAAAGCAGAAGCAGCTGGCAAGAAAGTGGTAGCATTGATGTATATCAAAGCTAATAGAGGAAAGGATGGAATCAGATAAACTCTTTAAAGAATTGGAAATTTTGAGTCTAGGGCTGTGCTACCTGATATGGTAGCCATCATGATGGTAGTGAGTGTTGGGTATTGGAGATGTGACTGGTCCAAATCGATATGTGCTTTAAGTGTAAAGTACAAAATGGATTTTGAGGACTTAGGATGAAAAAGAATGTAAAATCTCTCATTAATAAATCCTTATACTGATTATATGTCAAAATAACAATATTGTGGATATGTTGAGCTAAATACATTAGAATTGATATCAGCTGTTTTCCTTTTATGTTTTTTAATAAGGCTAGTAGAAAATTTAAGATTACCCAAGTGGCTTGCATTTGTGGTGCACACTGTATCTCTATTGTGTGGCACTGGTCTCTAGCAAGCCACATGTATATGAATGTAGGGGGTACAGGAAGAATACTTGTGTTAAGGAGGGAAAAAAAAATAGTGTTTCTAAAATATATCCTCTAAGACTCTGTTATTATGCATCTTATGATTATGCAGATCTGGCTATGCCATGGATCAAGTCGTGTATCCTAAACCATAATAACAGTATTCAGCAAAATCTCATCTGCATATTGGCTTGGAAAGAAGCATCACGCACCTATCAACAAGAAGGAAGAGAGGGAAGGAGTATAAGGGAACAGTGTTAAGGTTGGGGAATAGAGGCCATCCATTCACTATATAAAAGTGCTCTTCGGCAACTCTTCACAATTAGAGAAATTCCAGAAACAATTAAAGGATTTGGAAGTCCCCAAGGATTCACTTTAAGAAAGCCCATTGTCTCAAAGAAACCCACAGGAGAATCAAAGAAATGTGTTACTTTAATGGGATTTTGCTGTTCTAGGTAATTTTCAACATGCTGAGCATTTCTTCCCCATCGTGCTCCAGAAAGGTTCTGTATGAACTGGGTCTTCCAAGAGAAAAGATTTTGTTTCTTTCTGAAGCCACTCGAAGCCTCCTCCAGCTTAACCCCTCCTGAAACGAAGGACGCCTTCTCAGAAGACTGTTCCATCACTGGAGCCCTCGTTGCTCACCGCGCCCGAGATGTTTTTCAATCCCAGTGTAATTATCTCCATGATGGAGGAGGCTCCAGATGCATTTATTTGCCCCTCTCTGTGACTGGAAAATGTATTCCATATTCAGTTAAACTCAGTAATTAAAATGGCCTAATCTGCATTCACTTTGTAACCACAGGCTGAAACTCCCCCTCCCTCAACCCCAGAGGTGGGAGGGCTGCAGCTCTCAAACCCACTTCGGAGAGCTCCGATTGGCCAGCGGGTAGTTAGAACAGGTGAAATAATCTAATCTGGAATATTGCTCTCCTCACCTTTTTTAATAAACATTTTGCCTCACCACAGACCTTAATATAACAGCAGTAAAGGCAAGAGAGGAAATTGGAAACATGGCCAGAGTGTGCCTTATGGTTCATAACAGCCCCAAATTGTGACTGTTTATTAAAACTAACACCCTTTTGTGAGGGTGCAGATCAAAATATCCAGTGGTTTCTCTTCTTTGATATTTCTTTTCTCTCTCTCTTTTTTTTAATCGCACTAAGTTTAAGTTTCAGTTTTAGGGTTTAATTAAGTTTCTAAAACTGTTTCTGACTAAAACATTGACATAAAAAAGCCATTCGTCCCTAATTTGGCCCCATCAAATATTTCCAACATTTATTTCAATCAATAGGAGATGTGTGTAGATGGCTTACCTCTTGGGCCACCGGGACAAGAAAGAGTTAAGGCAGGTGAAGGAAGGGAGGAGTGAGGAGACCAGAGAGCTGCCTCACAAAATACAATTAAGGGCCTTTCCCAGGCCTGAGGCACTTGGTGCTGCCAGGGAAAGGAGCACCGAGCACAATGTCCTCCTTGTCCACATACCTCCCTTTTGTTTCAGCAGCACTTTGGATCCCACACATGCAAAAGTTTGAATTTCCTGTGGGCTCTGAGGTGAGATTTATAACATTTATTAAGGTTACTATTCATTGTGAATTTACTGGGCAATAAGCCTAAGAGCTTTTAGGAGTTTAATTGCCTGTGTTTACAGGGGTTGCAGAGCTCTCCACAGTGTCACTGTTGGCCAGGTTGGCCAAATGTGGCCTTCTCAGAGTGTCCAGCATGCGTGTCCTTGTCTAAGGGAAGGTCCAGGGAAAAGCCGGTTTTCTGCTCTGGATACTTTGGTCCACTTCTCTCTGGCTCCTCTACCTCCTTCTTGCCATGTCGGAAGACACATTTGAATTTTCCAGGAAGAAAGGAGAAATGATTTGAAAAAATCGGGTTGTGGGGAGAGGGTAGGTGGGAGTGGAAAGAACAGAAGTAAACATGTTACCAACACAATGTGGGCTACAGAAGCATGTTGACATTCACCGTCAAGTTTGGTCTTCACGATGGTCCTGTCAGGCAAAGACTGTTGTTCCTACTTTACAAGTGAGGAAATCAAGGCTTAGTTAAAGCTATTTGCTAGGAAATGGAAGAGCTGGGAATTCACCTCCACTTTTCTGTGGCCTCCCTCTCCTGGTTCAGAGCTCCACATTCCGTTGACCTCTTTTACAGCTCTGCCATGCTCCTTTAACCTCAGCAGCCGGTTGCCTTGTGCCGTCAGGCCATTGGACAGTAGAGGGTTAAACTGCTGGGTTCTTCTGATAGTGGGCTTGCTTTGTTGCAGGAAGGTAGCTTTTCCACAGTCACCTTAGCCCTGGACCTCACCACACCCTTCCAAGATGGAATGGGCAAGAGAGGAATAAAGTACATTGGACAGCATTGAGGGCCACGCAGGAAAAATGGGCAGATGTCTTTCACTCCCCGGCAGTGGCAGCTAGGGAGGCAGCTCTAATTTGATGAAAGCGTTGGAAAGAGAAATGTCCAAGGGCCCGTTTTGTGCTCTCATTCATTCGTTTCTTCAACACAGACTTGGTCAGCGCCCCCTGTGTGAGCCACTGCGGTAGGCACGTTCCTGCTCCCTTCCTGTCCCGAGGAGGTGGCCAGGATGATGGCCATGCCCTGTCCCTTTAAAGGTGCTCCCAGAGCTGCCCGAGGTCTGCCACAGTGACCAACTTCCCAAGCTGCTTCAGAGGTAGCTTTACCACAGGAGGGATCAAAGGCAGAAAGTAAAAGACTTGATGAGCAGGCAGTGTGTACTCTTTACGGGAAATAAATAAATGAACACATATATGTGTATGTAAATACACATACATAGTGTAACCTTCATACAGAATAAATAAATGAACACATGTATATATACATACATATGTGTGTGCACTTGTGTATATAATCAGACTGACGTTCGGTCCACATTCCCAAATTGCCATTACAGATTTATGATAGGACTTCTAACAGGAGGACTAAGCAGGAGAGCCATCGCTGTTGGAAATGTATTGTTCAAGACATTTGCTAATTTATTGATGCAAGAGAGGTAGAATCAGGTTCAGTTGTTCAGTTGAAGAATAAATTGGAATATTTTGGTGCATTTCTTTTATAAAAAAAAAGCCATTTTAAAGCCTATGTATTAAAATGACAAAGTCTTAAATAGGGGTCTCTTTTTCTAAACAAAAGATATGCAAATTGCAATTCAAGATTTATATTATGATAAAAACTGAAATACAAAAGAGTCATTATCCTGCAAAATGTAAAAGTGTGTTGCTTCATGAGTCTATAATGATATAATGGGATGTTGATGTAGTAAGAGGTGTCAGAAGAGAGACAATGACCTTAAAATTTTAAGTCAGAAACATTAGACTTGAACAGTAAGTATCTATCTACCCACCTAACTCCCCATTTATTTATCGACTATTGCATATTTTGAAAATTTGAGAAGAGAAGCAGCACATTTTTATCTTCCAATGTCATAGCCGTAATAAGAGGGTTGGGAGGAGAGGTGGGAAATACTTCTCACGCAGCCATGCCAACTCTGAAGTTGGAGAAAGGTTTACCTTGAATACTAGATCAATAAGACTATTATTTCTCTTGAGAATCAGTAGTGTGTTCTTCTGGGCCTAGCCATGGGCTTAGCACCTTTAACCTCAAACATCAGGAACTCCAGTGCTCCCTGCCCAAGAAAGACTTGTAGTTAGTTACAGGGACTCGGGGCCTTTAAGACAATGGGAACAATTTCCGGTTGATTGGTGTGTGTCACTGAGAGAGAGTGATTCAACCTAAAGACACAGCAGGGGAACATGATCCATCCATTTATTCTGTCAAATCCCAGAGAAACAGCAACAAACTGATATTTAGATTGCAGGTCATTCTTCTGGCATATTCTTAAAAAAATGGAGGGGAGAAAGAGAGAGAATTTCCAATGGAAGAAATGCAGAGTTTAAGTAATCAAGTGATATACCACCTGGTAAGCAGATGTACAGACTTGTTCCCACTACCCAACAGAGCAGAAGGCCTGCTTTAGCTTTATTTGGCAGGAATTTATATACTTGCTTCACTATTTGATCTTAACTTAAACAAAGGACGTTGGTCTCAGCCACCACTGGGTTCAGGGCAACAGCTCTGCCTTCTCTCCCAGAGGCTGCAGAATTGTGACACCTCAGAAAGCCGATGGTGGTACAGCATGGAAGTATCTTCAATGTTTATTTATTGTTTTAGTCAGCCAAACCCTCCCTGTCTTGTTTCTGAGTATGCAACTGATTGCACTGAGAGTCGTCAGCAGAAGGACCTGTCCCTTTTCTACAAACGTCAGAACCTCGGCAAAGCCATTCCCAGAACCTCATAACAAACCCAAACCAACCAGGGACTCTAAACATGGCGCCAGAAAATACTCTCCGACCAAACTCCTGATAATTTTCCAGTTCAGAAAGTTGCTGAGGGTCCTCTGTCAGGGTGAGCTCATGGTTTATGATTTTTGAGCCTGTGTGACGCTCCTTTCTATTTCATCTTGACTTAATGTCATTAGTCTTCCTTCACAGAAACCTGAGCGTTCATTTTCTAATCTATCTAGATGATACGCTGACAGCATTTCCCCTGATCGAGACTTTACCATTTATGTCTCTGCCTCTGTTAATCATTTTCAGAAATGAGATTTATAGTAAAAAGGATTAAATCAATTCTGACTACCTCCAAATTTCCAGGTTTTCGGAGATTCTTGATGAACACAGAAACCATGGCCCCTCAGAGATGCTTTAGGAAGAAGATCTTTCTTCCCTGTGCCCGTTGGCCTTTGAGAGCCGGCTGCCTCTCTGTGGACTGTAGCAAGTCAACTTCTGTCTGCTTTGTTTGGGCAACCGCACGACAGAGGCCGCCCTCTGAGCAACTCAAGCTATTTTCGATTGGAAATAGATGAGTCAGCTATCAATTCTCCTCTCCTTCATTCTCCATCTTTCCTTCTTTCCCTTCTTCCTAGTCCTAAAATGAGTACCCTTAGGAAACGTGTCAGCCTCGTTCAATTAAGTGTTTATCTTTTGAGTTTCTCATCATGGGGTAAATTATGACAGTTTTAGCAGCCAGGGGTTGAGGAGAAAAATTGCACCAGTCCAAACGAAATCACAGCTTATTTTTTCCCTTTCTAATTTCTCTAATCTGCAGCTGACTTTAAAATACCACGACTACTATGCATCGGGCCTTGGGCAAGGCCAGGGACTCTGGCAAATAGAACCGTTTTCTTTCTTCTTTTCCTTCCTTTGTTCCTTCCACCCTGTAGCCCTTCCTTTTCTTTTTCCAAACGTACTCTCATTGTTCTCCTTCTCTGAAGAGATGTTTTTTACATCCTCTCTCAGTCTTCTTGGACTTCCTCCAGTTGTCCATTGACAGTTGTTTAAACTATCTGCCCCATGTCAGCCCACGGGTTGTCTGTTGTGATGTGGAGGATACCTGGATCATAATCCTCTTGGTTTGGATTCCTTTGTCTGGCCCTGTGCTCATCCCCTTCGTCTAGGGAGACATTTTGGCTTCTCTGGCATTTACTCTCTTTATTGCATAGATTCTACGTCCTAAAATATAACCTGAAAATAAGCTGGACTCTCTCCTTTTAGGGCCATGCTGGGAGACTATGAAAGATATAATTAACTTACACCGCTAGAATCTTTCCCCTGTACATTTTCCTTGGTTACTAAGGCACTTGTTACAGTCCCCAGGTTTGAGGGCATGGAGGTAGGTAATGGGTCAAACATCTATGCTCCAATCAGAATGTTTTTCTTCACCAATGTGAGGCTGGCCCATGCCTACATATTCTAAAGTCATTGTGTCATCTGTTCATTTTTCTGGTGACGATTAACTATTTGTACATATAAGATTTGTACCTTACACACAGAAGGATCTCAATGTCCAGGATCCTGACCCTGGATTCCTGTACTACTTTGCCATGGTGATTACTCCTGGGGGTGCTGGAAGCTCCCTCTAAGTCGTTGGACTGAGTAAATAGCAACTTACACTCTTGCCTTCACCATATCTTGCACTAGTATTCCAAGACTAGGAAAGAACCAGAAAGTGAATTTTTGGCAGTTCAAGATAAAACACATTAAAGAGGGACGTGAGAAGCAAAAGCCTGAGTATCTTCCTCCTTCGTTACTTGATAATAAGGGATTTAGCAAGCCAAGAGTAGAGTAACAAATATTACCAGTTCATAGCCTCAGGGATTTCATGATTCACATCTCATAGGGTGCTCCCTGCTATCACTACTCACAACATGCACCTGCTGTATACACAGGGCACTCTGATTCATGAACAATGTAAAGTGTAATAAAATACAGTTCTTTTTTTCCAGGAATTTATGATGATGAGTCTAAGAGAGACCACTGTAGACTTAAAGGATACAAATTACCATATAACACTTGTTTGGACATTAGCACTGACGATGTTTCTAAGACAATACAATAACTGGAACTTAAACAAAGTAGAACTTTACCTAGGGACATGTCTGACTCCATGGATATGTGACCAATGCAGTCTCAAGGGACCTCACACTTGGTTAAATTCTCTGCTGCCTCTATATTGAAATTCTTTTTTTTTTTTTAATTTAAATTCAATCAGCCAACATGAGTTTCACGAGTTTCAGATGTAGAGTTCTTAATGTCCATCACCCAGTTATCCCACCCCCCCCACCCATCACAAGTCCAACAACCCTCAGTTTGTTTCCTATAGTTAAGAGTCTCTCACGATCTTGAAATTCTTAAAAATTTAATCTTCGAAATTGTGTTTTGTAAGTGAAGTCCTAAGGGCCAACTGAGCACGTGCATGGAAAGAGGATTATGTACAACACATGTGTCTGTTGTTCCTCACTGCCCTGTTTGCATACAGAATTCATGATGCCCAGTGAGCATGGACTTCTGGAGCCAACTACCCATGCTAGAAAGAAAAGAAAGGAAAGGATGACCCCATAGCTCATTTTCCTTTCGGTCTTCCTTATTCATCCATACTGAAAGTAGCATATTGGTAGAATGGGGGGGGGGGTTTAAGAAGTGCAATAAAAACAGGTGAGCTAGTTTTCTCGGAGTTTCCACTTCTTTGGTAACAAAGAAGTTTGCATATGCCAACTACAAAGTATGCATATGCCAACTACAAAGTAAAAATTGTGCAATTTCAGTAAATCTGTATATAGTTTAAATACTTTATGTTTAAAACTGTCATTGCACAATCTAAAGATGGACAGTAAAATCCAGCCAAATGATTTTAAAATTTCAGTTTTTATTTACTTAGAATGACACTAAATAGCAAATAAAAACCATCATGGCAATTCAAGAGAGAGACAATGGAAGAAAGGAAAACAGTTTTATAATTTCATATGTCCAATGGTGTTTGTTTCCTGCTCTTTGAGCAAGGGTTTCCACATTTTCATTCTTCACAGGGCACCACAGTTTCTCTAGTACCTGCCTGAGAGTCCTGGTGGAAAGATGAACCCAAGAGAAGCAAGGAGTCATTCACTACTGTGTGCTCTAAAATTGATTTCCGTGTTTGGACCCATGTGTCCCAGGTGAAAGTGCCAGCTCTCAGAAACATCTCTTCTATTGATTCTAAGCTTAGAAAATTAAACCTACCTCCAAACGCTTGATACATTCTAAGTTTTCTTTTCGTCTGCTTCCTCTATGCTTTCTCATGGTTTGTATATTCAACTCTGAAATCCCTGTCTATGATTGACTCGGGGAAGGTGGAGGGCCAGAGCAGTTAAATTTTTCTCAAAGTGCTAAATACTTATTTGTGACCTTAATTGTCTCCTGGATAGTATTTAAACACCCAATTTTTATTTGTAAGATTCTTGTAAGCATGTCTTACAACTTCCAGTCGTATCTGTCTCCTCACTGTTTGCACCCCTGAGCACTGCCTGGGTTTCCACTGTGCTTCTATTGGGTTCTCAGGTCAGCCCCAGCAATCATCTCAATACCTTCCTTATGGAACTTGCCTTTCTACCTCTTAAGTCATACCATCATTTGTACCTGGAAGAGTCTTAAATAACCATCTGATTATTCCTATTTATCCCTTCTCCTGCTGTGAAAAATGGAGATTTCTCAGTACCCCCTTCACCTTGACTACAGACCCACCAAAAAAGAGGTGGAAGTATTTATAACTATAAAACACTCTTCTGATCTAGAGCATGATTATTACAAACATTTTAATTATATTGATAACAGTTAGTACTTGCTTAGGGCTTACTATATGCCAGGTAGTATTCTAAACCTTCATGTGCGTTAATTTCCTTATATTCTTAAAACAGAGAGACAGAGTTACTTGTTAAGCAGTTGATAAGTGGTGGAGGTGAGAGTCCAACCCAGAAATCTCCTTGTTTTACCTTCCTAAGGAGAGATTCTGGGAAGTGTATAATAGGAGACATTAGTATGCAATAATACCAATCAGCTTGCATTTATGAAGGCTCTACTTTTATAAGCCCAAGAGGAAGGGGGAAGCAGAACTCCCAAATTTTCATATCAAGGATTGCCTGCTGGAAAATCTGCCCACTGCTTGCCTCTATGGTTTTGTCTTGCCCAGTTTTTTTGTTCTTGTTTTGTTTTGTTTTGTTTTGTTTTAATTTTGGAGAACAGATGTCCTCTGGGAAGTCAGGTTTTACTTGGATTGTCCACCCGAGGCCGGAGCATGGAGAACATGCGTGCCTTTGCTGTCTCCCACAAACGCTCAGAACAGCTGTGTGACCACCAGCCTACAAGACTGCACTGCAATCCACTTGGAACTTCCCAGCAGGACCACCCAGAATCTGCAGCTGGTGCTGAGTAAGGTGGCCGCCTGTTTACATGAGAATGAGAGCTGAAGGAAATGGACAGTACCTGCTTTCTGTTCTCAGCCCAAACCTGGATTCTTGTGGAAAGAGCTGATGTGTCATCTAGAAATTTCTATAGACTTTTGCCCCTATTTTGCAGACATGGGTTATTCCCTTTCCAGACTTGGGGCAAAATGGAGCTTCTGTGGATCCAACTATGAGTCTGGGAACGTGGATCCGGCCAACTCCAAATGTACTGATCCACAGATAGGCCATGTTGAAAGAGCCATTTTCTCATACAAAGACTTTCTGTTGAATCATATCCTGTCCACTATCTCTGGCTTGCCAGCGAAAAATGACACTGAATTGTAAGAAGAAAGAGCTGTCCTCAAAAACCTGTGTCTTTTGTGGGTAACCCAGTTCATACCCAGCTCCCTACTCTGGGAGGGCATTTGGCAATAGTTGCAGGAGAAAGCTTTTCTGCCCGATGAAGACCAGTATCTGGAAAGCTGACTTGTGGGTGAGTGGGGGGTGTGTGTGTGTGTGTGTGTGTGTGTGTGTGTGTGTGTGTGTGTAAGCAAGGAAGAGCTTCTTAGAGCTGTTAGCAATGCTTTTATAACACACTTTAGGTAAGAGACCATCACTGGACAGGTTATCTTACCTCTCCATTTTTGTAAATCAAATCCTTCTTTGCAATTCTGTTTTGGTACTCTATAGAGAGCTCCCAATTTAAGAACTGGCTAACACCTACTTCCAAGGTAAATTCAGATCTTTAAATATCAAGCTGCTTCAAGTTGAGGGGGATCTGTGTTAACAGCTCTGTCCCTTCAGCTTTGGCCTTTTAATGAAGTCACTCCACACCCTTGGAGTCCCTGCGGCAAACAGGCACTGGGAAGGAGAAAGAAGACGGCAAGCCACCCAGAGTCCAACACTGCGAGCACGTGAGGGTTTTTCTCCCTTGTTAGCCTAAAGTACATTCTTTTGAGGCTGAGCCTTGAGACCAGAAGCTCACTAAAATCTACTGACTTGGTTCCAAGGACCAGGCATTTAATCACACAACAGCCCCATGAGGGAAGAAGGAAATGAGATAACACTTAATGAGCACCCCCTATCCAATGGGCATGGAGCTAATAGCTTTACAATGTATCGTTTCATTTGGTCTTTATAATGAGGGTTGCCATAGCTAGCAAATTAAAATCCAGTTAACATCTAGTTAAATTTTAATTTTAGGTAGGCAACAAATACTTCTCATTGTAAGTACATCCCACACAATATTTGGGATATACTTATAATAAAAAAAGTTGTCTAAAATTCATACTTAAAAGGGTGTCTTGTGTTTTACCAGCAACCCTATTTACAGTAATCTTAAGAAAAGTAGGAATTACTATTCCCTTTTTATAATTGAAGGAACTGAGATGCAGAGACATTAAGAAATTTGCCCAAGATGGTAAATAATGGCAGAGATGGAATAAAAATCTGGCTCTGTTTGATTCTAAATCCTATACAATCAATAATTATACCATACAGTCTCCTCATCCTAGAGAAGAAATAGAGTCAGTTTTTACTCAGTTAAATAAACTGCCCCAAGAGAGCTCACCTCCACCTCGGTTTGAAATACTAGGTATTTATTAATGATCTACCTGGTCCAAAACCTTGTGCTGGGGCTGAAGAGCAGAAGGGAGGCATGACCAAGATAATTAAAGAACCAGAGCCTGCCCTCCCAGGAAAATATAACATCATAAAGAACATAAGAAAGAGCGAAATGCTGAATGTGTTACCAATCAGTTTAAAGATTTTAAACAGGAACATTGGTGTTGCAGTCAATTTTGCTTTAAAATCATGAACTAATGGTGAGCTCCTCTGCGGAGAGTCTGAGGTGAGTGTTGCTGAGTGAGGAAAATTAATGAACATCCTCAGTGACCCCAAAAAGCAAGGTTCCTCCTCATAGGAGCTTAGCGGTTGCCTCTCTGTGGTCTCCCCGATGCCTTCAGTCCACGCTCTAGGTCACACAGTGATTGGTTTGGCTGTGATGTGGCTTGCTTCACTGATGAACGGGGTGACTGGCGAATCTGTCCTCTGAGGAAGCCGCCCCTCCCCTCCTTCAGCACCCCATGGGTCACCTGTCCACTGCCAGCTTGTGTGAAGCAGGTGAGTAAGAAACATTCAAAAGAATGCAGAATCCAAGGCAGCAAGTATGAGAAGCTCCAAGAACTTAGAATCCTCATAAAATTGTCCTTGAGTACTTCCTTTGTGTCAGGCATTGTGTCAGATACTTTATGAGCATTATTCCTAGACATGGCAAGAAAACAGCAAGGTAGTGGTTTTGATCTCTCTTTCACAGAGGAGAATACTGAGGCTCAAGGACAGTCAGAGACATGCCGAAGGTCACACAGCTAATATGAAGGTCTTTCTTGCACTGAACCCTGCTTTAGCTTCATAGCCATGGAGTTCCCTCCTTAAAACAAAAGGAACTGAGCCTTCTTCCCTCTAGACAGGTAGGAAAATTCACTGCTGAACAGCAAACAAAAAGAGATGATATTCAGGGCCTTAGTGAAAAGAAGCAGGGCTGAATCTCATACCATTCTCTCTTATCTCTTAATTGAAGCCAGGGGTACACAGGACCGTTTTTGTAGCTAACATCACAAATAGAAATCAACACTGTGCGAATGTATATCTAATAGTATAGCTTACGGTGTGATTCCTTTTCCCTATATCATTTTACAAAATAGAAAGGATTCGGGAAGAGAAAGTTAGAAGTGGACACAGAAAAAGCATATATTTTGATAGCAAAGGGGTTTTTAAAGTTGAAGTTCTGTTCTTGATAAGAAAAAGCTTTTAAGAATGCTTTTTATATAGTATTGTATATCTGTATTTATAGTCAATTTCTTTCTTCACTTTGCTGCTTCTGTGCTCAATGCTAAGTTCCCCTTCGTATTTTCCCAATGGTTAATGTTCTGCTTCTGAAAATTATCCATTAAAATTTTATCAATTTTGTGTTTTGGTGAGACAGTATGAGGAAATGCCATTGTGAAATTAGATTTTCCTTTGACATCAGGCGCCCAGTCAGCAATCCAATCCCATGTGTTTCTATTGAGACATTAGGGTTTGATATAATTTTGGGCAGAAAACATTTTAAAAATGAAACAATTGAATTTTCTAGATGGTCTTGGGGACCACTTAGCTTAAGAGAATACACTTCCAAATCAAAAGCCTTTCAATCATTTTAAATATTATTTGGATGATATTTGCTCTGTGTGTAGTAGCAGTTTGAATTTGTATTGAATGTTTGACCGGCTCATGCACACATAGATGATGTATGAAATTATTATTTCATATTTTTCTAGTGTTTGCATTGCAAGTGACATCTGGCTGACAGGAACTTGGAGAAATGGGATACAAAGTGAATGCTGCAGTTACCACAAGCATCGTATTTATCAAAAGGTTTAAGGTTGGTCTGTCTTTGTTTAACGTATGAAACTTGGAGCAAGGACCAAGAAGCTCTATGTTTCTGTGTTGTGTGCATTTTTTTAACTGACTTGTTTAGTAAAAGAGCAGTCAGAGAATAAACACTAATTGTATTATTTGTTCTGCTCATGAAACTAAATATTATACATCCTAGGTTTAAGAAAACACACTTAAATTGGATTTGATATAATTTCCATACATTTTGCCTGTGTTCAGAGACTTTATAGCTTTCGTGTTAGAAGAGCATGCGTACTCAACACTGTTCATTGTTCCACAGAGAAGGCAATGTGGGAGGGAAAAAAAAAAGCTCAACCGCATTTTTAGTTTTATTTTTTAATTCGTGAATGTGCAAAATGTAAGGAAGACATGTGAAAACATGTAGTACAGTGTTGGCAAGATCTGACTCTGCTGAAATACACACATACAAATATAAACATTCTCTAATTGACCCTTTTCACAGAGGGCATGCAGTAAACTATTAATTCAGTTGTGAGAGATACCGCTCATTTAAGAAAAATGTATGAGCCTTCTAGGGGACGGTGGACGAGCCAAGTGCTGGAGATGTGCAGAGAAGTCAGACGATCCCAGCTTTAACAAACTCACAGTCAGGCAGGAGGGAAGGTCAATATGAAACTACTAAGTACAGTACAGGATCACAGAGGCCATGGTAAGGTTTAGGATCATTGACAAATAGGGGCAAAATAGGTATGGCGGTCCATCTCCCAAAGACACGTTGGTAAACAAAAAAGGCAGAGTCTGGCCACAGTGAAAATTTTCCAGTGTATCAAAATAAGACATGCTCATTTTTGGAAACTTGAAAATTTCAGGAAAATAGTAAGATTGCAAAAATCATCCTTGTTCTTATCATCCAAAATGAAATACTGCTGACCTGCTTCTAAGGTGTCCTTCCTTTCTTTTCTCAATAACTATTTCTTAAAAGCACCGTGATAGTACTGCAAATGCCTGCATATATTCAAGAAAATTAATTTGCTGCTTAAAAAACTATCATTGTTGGATGCACTTCCATGTTCTTTTAAACTCTTCCCATACAGAGTTATTAATGACTGTGTAATGGTCCAGTTGGTATTCATTGCCATACATTAGCTATTGCTCTATTAAGTTCTCTGGGTTGGGCACCTGGGTGACGTAGTCGGTTAAGCGTCCAGTTCTTGATTTTGGCTCAGGTCACAATCTCAGTGTTGTGAGGTCAAGCTGCACATAGGGCTCTGTGCTCAGCTTGGAGTCTGCTGGAGATTCTCTCTCCCTCTCCATCTGCCCCTCCCACTCATGTGCACGGTCGCGCTCTCTCTCTCTCTCTTTCTCAATAAGTAAGTAGATCTTAAAAAAAAAAAAAAGATATATGGGTTATTTTTCATCTTCTTTAAGCAGCATTAAGTTGCTAACTTCTAAGAAAGGAATTTAGAAGAAGAGAGATAAATCTCCAATGGTGGGATTCCCGGCACCAGAATAAAACATGAAAAAGGTAAGTAACATTTATTCAGCATCTGTTGCTGTGCTAGGTATTCTACATATGCTGCTTTGTTTATTGCCACAGGAATCCTGATTCAAGTGTGGTATAGAATAGACTAGATTCACCCCGAGCTGGGCTCCAACTTAATTCCCAGTTGTGTCCAGCTGTGTGGTTTCCAGAAAGTTAGTTAGTCTCTCTATCAGCTTCCTCATTTATGAATTGGGGCAGTATCATCATCCATTCATTTAACAATAGCTTCTTAAGCTTGTTTTATGTGTAAGGTATCTTGCAAGGCATTAGAGACCAAAGATGAGCGTGGTATGTCTCAGGTCTTTGAAGAGCTTACATGTAAGCTTGATGGTGGAAACAGACATGGGAAGAAACAGGCCTGACAGGTCCCAGGGGAACTCGGATGAGAAAGGAATACATTCTTTCTGTTGGAGTAATATTTGGTCTGGGTCCTAAGTAATGAGGAGCAGGTTTTAATGTGCTGTTCTCCACCAAGGGCATTCATTGCTTCATCTGCTAACTAAGCAACTGTATGGCTGTGTTACACACTTTTGCCCTTGTCCCTGCCCTGAAGAAGCTTACCAGTCAGTTTCAGTCCTGCTGGAAGAATGTGGCTTCTGATTTATAAACTAACACACCAGTTCATTTAAGAAGTGATTATGCTGCTTTGGAGGTGACTCGTTCCTGCCAGAGTCCTTCCTTCTGAGAGACAGATCAAACTGTGAAATGGTAGAAAATATATACTGCTCCAGGTCCTGACGCAGAGCTCCTGAGATTCTCATCATTTCAATGACAAGGGTTTTGGGGGTTTCATTTGTTCTAAGGTGGGGACTCTGGGTGGGCTCCTGGATGACTCCTGGATAAGGGCTGGCCACCAGAAAGAGCAGGCCATGATGAGAAGCTTGAATATTCATCCTCACCCCTCCCCCATCCTCCACTGAGGGGAGAGGACTGGAAATGGTGTTGATGATGGTTTATGCTTATGTGACAAAGACTCCACAAAAGTTCTAGAAGTATGGGGTTCAGAGAGCTTCTAGGTCGTTGAACAGGTGGAGATGCTGGGGGAGTGCAAGCTCAGAGAGGCCATGGCAGCTCCCTGTCCCTTCCCAAGTACCATGACGTGTGTATCTCCTCCATTCTGTGTGTTCATCTGGACCCTTTTCTGATAATCTGGTAAATGTAAGTAAATGCTTCCCTGAGTTCTGTGAGCTTGTCTTAATGGAACTTAATGGAACCCAAGGAGGGTATCATTGGAACCTTTGGTCCAGTGGTATCTGAAGTGGGTGGGGGACTCTCTCATGGGACAGTCTTTAACCTGTGGGATTTGATGCTATCTCCGAGTAGACAGAATTGAGTTGAATTGTAGGACCCCCACTCCTGCCCCTCCCACCATCAGTGGTTTTGCAGAGAATTTCTTCCTGTGGGGAAAAATCTCCATGCATTTGGTGACCAGCAGTGTGAGTCCTGTATGAGTAGTCAAGAAGACTCACAATAGAGAAAGCCATAATAGAGAAGAACTGGTTTTTTGTTTGTTTGTTTTTCGTTTTTTCCCTACATGGAAGGTAGAAAGTGAGTTTCTTCTTTATGCTAACTTTGCAAACAAAGGGTCCTGTTGGCCTAGGGGTCACCTTTTGACACTGTTCTTTTAAAGCTTCATTAATGGCTCTAGGCTTTGTATTCCATTCTCTGTTCTAAGTAACACCACCTATCTGTAAAATTTCACCTGTGAAACTCAAGAACTGGGAGGAATTTGAGGACTCATCTCATTTCATCTTTTTATTTTGTAGATGAAGCAACTGAGTCCCAGAGAACTGGTGTCCACATTTTAATCATATTAAGTAATAGGAAATCAAGAGACTAGAAACCGAGTCTCCTGATTCCTCACTTTCTCCATTATTTCATACATTTGTTTTTCTTGTATGCAAATTTCCTGAACGCCCGCGATGTGCCCATCGTCCTGTCAGTTTGGCTCTCAGACGCTAACGTCGTATTCTGATGGTAGAAATGAAGAGGAAGGGAAGGTCTCTTGAGTATCCACAATGTGAAACAATGGGTGACCCGGCTTTCCTAAAATTTCCCATAACCTGAAATCCTGAACTGCTGCATCCACAGCCTGTTTCATCCACAGCCTAGGACAGACTTTGACTCTGGCCCTGACCCATTCCACATTTCCCGGAGGCCTGATGGGCCTAGGAGGCCGCCAGAGCTGTGCCGGCACCCTGACGCTCACTGCTGTTGGTGAAGGGTAGCACGGAGCCCTGCTCCGGCAGCTGTGGAATGACGCCGAAATCCTACAGCTGCCAGGCCCCAACTTAATTAGAGCTGACCTTAAGATGCATTTTGCAAGCCACTTAAATCTCTCTTTTTGGAAAGTTTTCAGAGTGAAAAGGAGAAAACAATAAAATGTCTCCAATTTGCAGTCCCTCCTTCTGAGATCTGCTGCGTGCACCCCCATGCTCTCCCTGGCACTGACTCATTATCCCCCGTGGGCCCTGCAAGCCCAAGACAGATGGAAAACAAACGAAATAGACTTTAGAGCTGTTCATTCGCATGGGATCAAAGCCACCCTCCCCATGTGGCTGGGCCCATTGTAGTAGCTATGGGAGGACAAGGAGGGTGTGGAGGAAAGTTGGAGGCAAAGCTGCCCAGATATGGGAGGTCGTGGGGCACAACCTGCAGCCTTTTCATCTTGAAAAACAAAGTGCCACCTCTACCCTGGCGAGGGCCAGGCACGTAGCAGGTGCTCTGTGATATTGCGTGAATGAATGATGATTGGATGAATGACTCCCTCATACTCTCACTTGTCTGGTTGTGTTTCCCTTGATTTGGGGGAAAGTCTGCTTGGTGCCCTGGTACAGCATAGAGGATAATGGTTTAGGCTGTGTATTCAGTCATTTAGCCACCATGTACAAGCGTCTTCTGTGACTCTGGCACTGAGGAAGTGACAGGTCACAGGTTCGTGTGGCTGCAAGCCTTGAGGAGCTTGCCATCTTAGGAGATAAGTTAGACCTGAGTTTTGGACCCCAACTCTGCCACTTCATAGTTCTTTTGGACCAGTTATTTATATCTTCATGACTCAGGGTGTCCCCATATGTTAAAAAAAAAAAAAAAAGAAAAAGAAAAAAAAAAGTACAATATAGTACAAAAAATAGTACAAAATAGTAGCTAGTCTGATTAGTATATGTAAAGCATTTAGAATATTGTCTCACATCCAAAAAGCACTGTGTAAATGTTGGTGACTATTTCATATATTGCTGTGAGGACTAAATGTGAAAATGCATATGTAAAAAGCTGACCATGATGTCGGCAGATGTTAAGTACTTCATAAATTATAGTTATTATCATTACCCGTTATGAGTAACTTTAAGCGTCATGGCCATTCTAACGTGATGTGGAGGAGGTGGGAAGTGGTAGGGGAGTGGATTAGGACAAGAGTAAAGCTGTGTCTCCGACAACTAAAATTTGACCTGTTTTCTAATTCTCAAGCAAATCCTGTGAATGACACACACATACACACATGGACACACCCTTTTACAGCACTTTTAAGGTCACATTTTGGAGGAGCGTTGCCTGTATCCCTAACTTAAATCTTCCTAAAAGTTGAAATCCCCTATTCTGGATTCACTCCCATGAATAACTAGACAGTTATTCTAGCTGGACAGTGAGTCTGGAATGCAGCTGGATGGAATTTCTCAGCAAGATCAGAAGATGCCATGGCGGCCAGGGTACCTCTAGGAGGGGGGCTGCTCCTTTCTGCTCTTGAGGGATTCTTCCCCATCCTCGCAGCCTGTCAGCATCTGTAGAATGATGTATTTTCCTTCACACTTGTGCTCCTTTCCTGTATCAAGTGTTTCTTACTTGATATTGCCCTGTTCCTTCAGATCCAATGAAGCCATTAGGGATCCGCCATTAATCATTCTTAATTTTATTCCCTTCTTCCTCTCCCACCGGACTTCCACTAGGGCCTCTCCTCCTGTACATAATCACTCCAACCTGTTATTTTTCCTTCTCTGTGGGATTCTCCCTCCATTTGAATAGCTCACTCATAAACAGCATCATTGAGACTCAAGATAAGTAGATCTACAAGTGCCTCTGTATGCAGGCTTCCCATCTGGGCAAATCCGCGTTCTCCGCTGAAGCATGTCTATGACTTCCATTTCCACAGCCCTCTTCAGCAGCGGAGGGACGTCTGCTCTCTCTTCTGCCTTCTCTTCACACAACCACAAATGTGGCACCCACAAAATCACGCCCAGGCCTCCAAACAGCCCGAGTCAGCTGTGGACCCGCCGACACCTCTGTCAGCAAGCAACAGAGTGGTGACTGTGGTGATCAGGATGGCAGGAGAAAAGGGCCTGAGGACATTTGAATACACGTCTCAAAGGCCACAGCATAGAGTGACCGAGGAACAGTCAGCACAACTAAGAGAAGTGGTTCGAAGCACAATTGCAAGGAGTTGTTCTGTGCTCTCACAGGAAACAGGAGGAGGAAAACATACCCTTGTATTGCAGTAGCAGAGAGTTTGGCTAAACATAGAGAAGAGCCACTTGACATTAGAGCGAATAATCCCAGAAACAAGTAACCAAGTAAGTTCCTGAAAGCTGTGATGCAAAACAAAAGCTAATCACATATTTGAAGTTTGGAGAGAGATTTTCCCAGGGAAGAGATTTTCCCTGGGAATAGGATGGGATTGCACTAGACAAATACATATAATCTGAGAACTGGAGGAGCATGAAGGGCCCGCACCATCTGCTTCATGGAAGAGGCACAGATTACCTTTGCCCAAGGTTTCAAGGCTAGTTCAGGTTTGATACTCCAGGCCGTCTGACTCCTAGTCCAGTGCTCTTCCTGGAGCCGAAATTCAACTTACAGACTGCATCCCACTTTAAGATTTTTATTTTTATTTTCTTATTTTATTTTATTTGAGAAGGAAGAAGAGGAAGATAGAAAAGTGGCAGGTGCTTGGTTTTCCATCATGGACCCTGGTGGATTCAGGATGTGTAAAGGAGAGTTTTCCCTTGCAGGGGAGGAGGAACAGTTAACAGTAACAGGTAGCCATTAACTGTGAAGCTGGAGACCATGAAGCCGTGCAGTTATCTCTTCATTTTGTTGTTTAAAGGACTGGGTTCCATAGGCGGAGAAGGAGCTGTGCTGAATAGCGACACTTACCATTTGCTCCTCCAAACACATTCTGTAGGAGGGCGTGGGATTTCACAGCAGTGAGAGCAAAACTATTCACAGCGGTACCATATGCTCCCCACCATCAGGAGCGGCGGTACTGGTCACTGGACTTGGCAGGCAAACCAACTGAATGGAAATTCTGAAGACCACAGTAGGAGTATTCTCTTTGTGGGTTTTGGATGGTAAAATCTTCAATCTGTTCCACAGGCAGAAATCAGAGTGAAAAATAATTCTACACAAATTGTGTGTGTGTGTACGTGTGTGTGTGTGTGTGTGTGTGTGTGTGTGTGTGTGAAAGAACACGACTACGTGTTGCCTCTGGAAAAGTTAAAAAGGAGAAGCAGAGCCTGGGCATGTATCTGGGACTCTTGGACAGAGCTAGGGGATCAGACCCTTCGTGCAAAGGGAGAGAAGACTGAGAGGGGGAAAGATGGAGAAGGATTATTTTTAGTATAAATTCCATGTTTTCAGTGTTTTTGGTCTAAGAAAAAAAGTAAGATTGAGAAGAATTTCCCAAATGCCAAGACCATTTAATAGCAGAATTACAACTGACGATAAATGCAGCACTTTTTAAAGCTTGTCCTTTCTCTGTTATTAACTTTGTTCTTTCGGTTGTGCCAGACAAAGCGCAAGAGACCGAAATTGGCAGGAATATGGGCCTGAGGAACAGAAATTCACCTCGAATGAAAATACCGTGAAAACCTCTAGTAAAAAAAGTCTCTAGTTTAATAGCACAACTTTCATCATCAAGAAAAGGTTTATTTGAATTAAAAGTAAAATTTAGGACGCTCTATTATCTGATCATTAGTCATTCTGGGCACGTATGGGCTATTTTCTATTTCCAAAGTGGTTTGCAATCCTTAGTTAATCCACTCAGCATGCTTAGTCTAAATTGTGTTCTATGCTTATAATAGATAAGGATGGTTATTGGGGAAAGGCCGCCCCACACTGCGGGCAGAGGAATGACGGGGAAGTCGGGGCCCATGCATTCTGGTCGGAACCCCCTGGGCTTGGGTGCCCCAGGACTGCAGAACAAGGATTCCACTTGGCTAAAACATAAATACATTTATTATACAAAATATCTTTTCCAACAATTGTTGGAAGGCCTGAAGTTCTAATTTTCCTGTGGCATCCTGTGGGGCCAGGAGTCCTCCTAGGGAAAACCGATTTTAAAGGGCTTGTCTCTCCGAAACCTCTCTGTGGAGGAAGGGCCCGCGGTTAGATGCTAACCAGAAGCCTTTCCATGGGAGGACACTGGCCTGAGAGTTTAGATGTGTTGGAACAAATCAGCGGTAAAATTTCACATTCTTTTCTTTTTGGCCATCGATAATGCTGCTCTGTATTGTTCTCCGAGGCTTGCCAACTTCAGTTTTTCTCTAGATAAGAACACTTTAAGTGAGAAGTGGCTTTTAAGTGTTCTGATGTGAGGTTTCTCAAAGATGAACCAAGGCTTGTGCCCGGCAGAGCTTGTCCACATCGTGCCCGGATTACAACTGCGTAACTTTCCTTTGTTTTCACTGGTTTGTTCCCACCCAATCGAGACACACGAATATGGGGCTCCGACACCGTGTTCTGTATGTTTAATTAGCCTCTACAGGACATGCAGGGACATAGGCATTCTTCATTTTCCCCCCATTTTAACTCATATGCTTGGGGGGGGTTGGGTTTATTTTTCTTCTTTGTTTGTTTTCATTCTTTTCACTGTAAGAGTCTGTTCAGACTGAACTTAATCTAACTGCTTCAGGTTTTAGATTTTCTCTGGATACTACAAATTTAGTTTGGTCTCTAGACCCATTAAATCAATTCTGTCCTACCTTACACTGTGTATAACACAGTCGTTACTCAATCAACGGATACGCATGCAAAACTATCACTTACACGTGTGTTAAGGAGTCCCCTTTTATAAAGCTTCAGGATTTCTTAATTGCATTTACATGTTCATAATTTCACAGTTTCTTTCTAAATAGTTGGCTTGGTAAGATTTTGATTTTTTGAAAGATGTCTAATAAGTCTTAACTGTGTCCTGATAATGAAAACAATAACAATAACGACAACAACAAAAAAATGACAAGGACTTCAGTATCTCATTTGGAGACTAGTCAGAAATTCTTTGCTTGGTGCTGATTACCAGTGAAAACGGCTCCTAAAATGCCCCCACAGAGCACATGGCCAGTCGCAGGTGATTCACTATGGCGTCACTGGGAGAGATTACGAAGCCCAGGGCTGTGACGGTGCCAGTCCATGCCTTTTCAGTGAGAAAGCATTCAGGCTCCACGGAGTGTTAATCTAGCCACAAAATGGGAGACGGCTACGCCTGCCTGGAATGTCTGGCTGCTGGTTGGCAGACGCAGCCCTTTCTTCACCTTGGATCTGCTGGGCTAAGGATGCTTTCATAGTAATTTTCCAATGTCTTCCTTGATCAGTAGACTGCAGCATTTTATCATTTTGCAGATTTTGTTTTCTTCATGGGTTATTACTTCCACTGAACTGCACTTAACATCTATTAGCTTAGGTCTCCAGAAGATCAAAGTCCCTCTGTATCTGATTATTCTGCTCTTTGCAATTTGTGTCTCCCCCTCACTCTGTCCCCCTCCCCACCAATCCAGAAGCCTTGCACGTTTACAGATTTGGTTTCAGTGTCTTCCCCTAAATCGTTTATAGACATAAAAGCATCATAAAGAGGGCATCGTGTCTTTCAAAAGAGAATAAGAGAGAAAAAAAGTGAAGACAGCAGTAGTAATTCTTGCATTATTTCTATCTCAATATGCTTCATTTAAAACTCATGGGTAAAATCTTTTAAAACTCATGCTTAAATATTTTTCTTTTTGAACCCTGGTGGGCGAGGGAGAAAGAAGTGCTAATGTCATAGAATTATGCTAATGATATAGAAGTCAAATTCCTACTGAGATTTATTCTTTTTCTAAATCACTCCCTCTACCCACACCCCCTCCTTTTTGCCCAAAGCCTGTCCAGTCTCTCCAGGATTTTAGTTAAAAACATTTGCATTGTCTTTTTTAGGAACCAGTCTACTGGGCCAACATTCCATTCATTTTATGGTTTATTGTAAACCTTAATGACTAGGTTCTAATGGGGGATTTTATTTCCTTTCTGAACATCTAGTAAATAAGAATCATCCTCTAAATTTGGTCTCATAGCTGTGATGTCCCAAAGATCCTCTATCACATATCAAACCGGTCTCAACAATAGACCAAAGCTGGCCCAGTCAGGGCATTTGCACTGGCCTTAAAGAGAATATTTTTAGAAATAACATAAGAGGCCTAGCACACACCTATCAGCAGACATGAAGTGGGTGCTTGTGAGTGGAGACAGGTATTAAAAACTCAAACTACATCTGGCAGCCAAACAAAAACAAAAACAAAAAACAAAACAAAACAAAACTCTAAGGAGATTTGAATCTGAAGAAATTATTGCAATAAAGGCCAGGAGCTTTTTTGGTAAGGATAGTCCCTTGTCAAAAACGCTTAACGCTTTTCTCCATGGTAAATGGAAGAAGCCAAAGCAAGAGGGAGAAGAAAAAGTGTGAGCCAGGGCATGGCTTTTCAAACTTATGTTTACAGAACATAGGAGGACTTTGTTAAAATGTGGACTCTGATCTGGCAGGACTGCAGTGGAAACTGAGAGCTTCACATGCTCCCAGGTGATTCAGATGCTGCTGAACCAAGGACCACCCTTTATTAGCAAAGAAGTAGAGGCTCTCTCCAGGCACCACAGCTAGTCTGACACTGCAGAAGGCGCCCCTCATTTTACCTAGGACAAGAGACTCTCTCCTTGCCAGACATTAGTCTTTGAGAGTGGATGCTTAGGCACCCTAGATCAATGGATCTCAAACTTTTCTGTGTATTTTAATTCTCTAGGAACTTAAAAAAAACCCAATGCCTGGGCCACACCCCTTATCCATTAAATCAGAATCTCCAGGATTAGTACCCAAGCATCAGTACTTTTAAAAAAATTCTCCAGATGATTCCAAGGTGCACTCAAGTTTGAGAACCAATAGCTTGCACCAGATACATTAACTAACTAATAATAGCAACCAGCATGTGTCGGCTGCTTCTATATAAATATCAGGTATTGTGATAAATAGACACATTTTAAAAATTGAATCATCAAAGAAACCCGTCTTACAGATCAGGAACTAGGCAGAGATTATGTAGCTAAATAGCTGATGGAACTACTATTAGAAAGGCAAAAAGGTCAGTGTCATCTGGAAGTAAACGATGGAGGAGCAGAGAACTTGCTCATTAATGAACATTTGTGTGTGATTCCAAAGTTGGCTTTTATTTGTACTTTTTACTTTTACCCAACAATTGGTGGTACCATGCTTAAAATCCTATCCCCTTCTCTTTCTTCACACCCACCCTCAAAGACCCAAGCCTGTCCCAGACCCTTGAGCTGAGGTTAATTGCCTTTTGTTGCTGGCTCCTGGAAACTTGACTCCCCAGTAGGCTTTGTTTCCTCTCATTTCAGATTACTGTGGTCTTTCTTACCCCTAACTGGGCAGCAGGGGGAGCTATGCCTACCGGAAAAATCAGCTTGTAAAACTACCCCCAAATGGTAGGACTTTTATGTTATTTCCTAAAAGAAAAATCTCCTAGCAGTTCCTCGTGAGAAAGCTAATGCCTGCTGTCCCAAACCGCAGAGGATAGACAAATAACCCATCTGGGTGTGCTAACAGCAGAAAAGTCACAGGGGTGCTTATGAGGCCCAGAGACAACAGAGAGGAGGCTATACCAATACAATAGTTAGTGTAGTCAAAATGGCTGATCAGTCCAGAAAGGAGCCATAAATAATTGGTGGGATTTTCCTGCATGGTGTTCCTCTTTCAAAGAGGACTAAACAACTACAATAAAATGTGTAAAATATAAACATGAGCTTTATTTTTAACTCTGATCAATGATTTGAATAGAATTTTTTGCATCTGTGTTCTTGACTGTAAATGGCTATGTATCAGGTCAATATGGGTTTATTTAGCTCGGGTTGTACCTATGTTAAAAGACATAGGGTTGGTAAGGGGTTGGAATCCCCAAAACAATACTCTCATGTTAAGAGACTTCAAAGGAAATTTGAAAAATCCTAGGGAGAGAAAATTCTCCCTCAGTTCACTGCAGAGTAGAGTATCAATTTACCCCAAACCATAAATTTTTTTTATTTTTTTACTTTTTTTTTTTTTTTAAAGATTTTATTTATCTATTTGACAGAGAGAGATCACAAGTAGGGAGAGAGGCAGGCAGAGAGAGAGGAGGAAGCAGGCTCCCCGCTGAGCAGAGAGCCCAACGCGGGACTCGATCCCAGGACCCTGAGATCATGACCTGAGCCGAAGGCAGCGGCTTAACCCACTGAGCCACCCAGACGCCCCAAACCATAAATTTAAAGAGGCCATTCCCAAGCCTGAGAATCTTTTCAGAATTGCTTCAACTCAGTCCCTTAGATAGTGATGTGCTCAGAGGAGATTAAGGCCTATTACTATGAACACATTAGGATGTCTAAGTAGAACTAGAAGCTAAATATACCAACTCATTCCATAAGAAACCCCTTCTCTCTTAACTACTCTTTAACTGGACTGTACTTCATCTTCCCTCCTCAACCCTGATACAGGAAATCACTAGGGAAAGGATGACGGGTAGCCAATGCCATATGCCATTCACAAAGACAATCTTTTTAGAATTCCTATTCTACTCTTAATTCTGGAGTGTACATGTGTCATATCTGGGAAGAATTTAAGGATGATGGAAACAGAACATTTTCTGTTAAACAGATTTTGGCCACCAGAATGCTAGGGGCCTTTAATGGGCTGCCCTGAGTTGCTAAAGCTCCTGGAAATTGATATGTAAACTTCACGAAGGGCATCATGGTCTGTGCAATGGAGTTTCAGAGCATGATCTATATGGCTTTGAGTCCCTGAAGCAATTGCTGGCAGAGTGATATGAAAATATATTCAGTGCTTAACCTTAATTTTACTCACTGAATTCTTCAAAAATGTGTCCTAATTATGTGTGAGCTTACTTCTCTTCTCCTGGATGCACTCAATCTAGTAAGGGGACTGGGCTATTGCACTGCAAGCAGACAGATTGGTAGTGGCACAAATGCATGCAAAAATACACAGACAAGTCTTTGCTCTGTAGTTGAAGTCTCCCTGGTAATTCTCCTGTGTCCTTGAAACTGAGTTGCCACTTTATGTATACCAGCTAAGGAGTCTGCTTCTCTTCACTGAACTCTGTCTGAGAGCCCCTGTGTTACTTGATGAGCACGTGAGAGTTACATGTACCACCCCTGTCCTGCTGCTGAATCTACCTGGGATCATGAGCCAGATCAGGGACATTTGGAAACACACACATGCCCTCTGCAGGAGTATATTTCACTTGAGGAAAGGAGAACTGACAATCTTATTAAGAAAGCTAACTCTCTAAACAGGAATTTTTTTTTTTTTTTAAAAGAAGGCAGTCTGTAGTGTGAGAGACTTTCCAGCCACAGCACAAATCAGGGTCACCAGTTTGCGGGATCACCCACCAAGGAGAGAAGGAGGTATGGGTGGGTGGTCAGACCCAGAAGCGGTCCCTCCTCTCCAGGAATAAAAATTGCAATTCTGCATGTTTTGTTTTCAGGTTAAAAAAAAAAAAAAAGTGGTGTGGACAGTTTTTCCCTAATGTCCTAATAGGCTGCCTGAGGCATATAAGCATGAACAATAAACCTTGTTAAATGATAATCTGAAAAGGAAAATTGAGACCTTATTCAAATGTGATGGAGAAAACACACTCATACACTCCCTACCTCCTTGTCATAAGCAGAGGAGGGCTCTCTCTGGGGAAACAGTGAAGGATCAATGCACACTGGGGGGCCAAGCAACATGGAAATTGAAAACATATTTTCAAATATACTGAATCTTTACCCCTGTGTTCCGAAATGCTGGGTTGAAAACTCTTTTGGGGGCATCACACGAAGAAGAGTTTTGCTTCTTTATTCCTGGGCTTAACCTCTCCCATCACACCCCACAATGAACAAGTCTGAAGGGTCGGAGATAAACTAGGTTTCTTCAGGAATAGGTCCCCCATCCCACTTTCATGGATGCTACTTTCTTTTCCCTTCTCTAGTAGGGCTTTTTATTATTGCTGGGTCTACCTTCTAGATAAAGAAATCTGGTTTCCCTATAATTCACTTTCTGGGGTGGGCCAGATTTTCACAAGTTTGGACTAAAGAAATTACTTAATTCCCACCAAATTTGAAATTAGCTCCCAAGTAGGGACTTCCTTTCGCAAGCCTCCTCTCTGGCTTCACCTCTGATGCTTTTCTTCCTGAGAAATGATTCACTTTCCTGCTTTCGATGGTGCTCTGTTTAGCTGGTGTGACAGATGCTGTTGATTTGCTCACTCAACACCTCTTACCATCCCCCTCCTTTCTTGCCCCCACCCTTGACTGTGGAAGCAGGAAAACTTTACAGGGCTTACCCATTCACTTTCCCAGCCTCCCCTGGATCAAGCAGAGTGTGGGGGTGGGGTTTGCTGTTTTGATGATGGGAGTCCAAGGCAGTCATGGCACAGCTTCTGGGAAAGTGGTTTTTCATCCTAACAAATGATAGAAATAAAGCCAGCACCTACCCTTCTTACATTTTACCACTGAATATGGGTGATGCTTGAAGGTAGAGCTACTATCTGGTAATAAGGAAATACTAGGGATATCAGAATGGAACTATGGCAGGTACTAGGTTTTTTGTGACTTGGTTGAGTTACCATAGCTCCATGCATCTTGTATGGCTTTCCAAGATTATATGCCAATTTCTTGTTAGGTTACAAAAAAAAATTATACACACACACACACACACACACACACACACACATCTCAAAGCCAGAAATATAAGGTATTCTGTTACTTACAGATTAATATGTCTCTATGTCTCTATGTGGAATAAATAACATAAAAACCAAATCCAGATTAAACCCCCCTCCAGCCCCCAAAAAAGATTTATCCCACTGAGTTCCAAGCTCTGTGTTAGGGGAAGTCATTAATATGATCGGTCATACTGCCATATTCTTATTTTTGCCATTTTACAGATAAGGCAACTAAAGGCTGGTGAATCTAAAGCAGCCTTACCAAGGTCACACCGTAAGCAGCTAAAAGCTGGGGAATAGAGCCAAGAGCTCTATAATCCCAGGCGAGGCCTCCTCTGCTCTGTCTCTCCCCCTCAGCTGGGAAAATGTCAAAGGATTTATCAAAAACAGCCTGAAGCTAGATTAGGTATTTTAATACCCAAAGCACTTAATTACTAATACAGTTTAAGGTACATTAACCTAATTGGAAACTTTCTACATATGGCATAGGTTTTTTCTTTCCCTGAAAAAATTAATAGTATTTTTTTTTCAAACTTTTCTACTAGCCCGCCTCATCTTTATGTGTTATTACTGGTTTTCAAAGTTAAAAAAATGTCACAGCCAAGAGCTGAATTGATGTTATTTTCTTCTATAAAAGAACAAATAGTTTAAAAAGAATAAAGTGGAAGAAAAAATAAATATGAAATTGTACCTGATAATTGCATATCTCACCCACTTAACATGCTGGGAAGCTGGCAGGACTCCATCATCGGAACCCAGAGGTCATCCCTGGCTGTTCTGCTCCCTTAGATCCCCGCTCCAGTCCATACCACATCCTGTTGTGTCTAGCATTTCTCGCTACCCTCCAGCAAGGCCCTTAGGGTAGGCATTCCATGTTCTCCTCTGGATTGCTGCGATGGCTATCCAGCCAGTTCTTAGTCTCATTCCAATTTCTTCCCCACACTGCAGTTGGAGAGATCCTTATAAAATGGAAACCAGATCAGTCAGCCCCTCATTTCAAACCCTTCAGTGGTTCCCCATGGTTCTCAGGACAAGTCCAGACTCCCTGCTACGACTCCGTGCTGTGGCCCCCATTGCCTGTTTTATGTCTAATTCCCCGATCTTCACTGGATGCTCTGGCCATATCAAACCACTTGCATTTCCCCAGACTGGCTGTGCTTTTCCTCCCTTCCAAGACTTTGGAGGAGCTGACCACTGCTGGGAACGTTCACCTCCTGCTCTTCCTGCCCCTTCCTCCCACCAGTTCCCAAGCTAACTCCTAATCATCTGCTGTCCAAGCACCATTTTCTCTGGAATCGTCTCTAGACCACCTCCTCCCCAGACAAGGGTAAGGGCCTCTCTAATGTGTTCCCATAGCAACCTGGCATAAAACTCACTGAGATAATGTTGAAATTATTTGCTGGTGTGTCTGTCTTCCCCAGGGGCATCTCGAGAGCCGAGACTATATTTTGTTCACCTTTGCTTCCTCAGCACCTAGCACAGCGATGCTTACAAAATAGGCACTCAGTAAAAATAATTGTGAAATGAATGAAAAAATAAACAAACTCACCTTGCATCAAAGTCTAGGCCCAGGTGGTCAGGAAGAATGACTCTACTGTTCATGAAGTCACAGAGAGATTGTCCACCCTGGGCTTAGTAAGGAAGCATCCGTGTTTAGTCAGGGTCTGGCCTCCAACACGCGGGGTCACGGGTTGTTAAAAAAATTCCAAATGGAGAAAACCAGCAGATGTAGAAGCTGACCACCCTTTGAGAAGCAATGGCTATAAGATATTCTTGCAGAACCTCACAACCCTCGTGGAGGTTGAATGTAGAACAGAGAGATTTTAGGGTTCTAATGGTACACACAAAGTTTTGGGTTCCTATCTCTCCCTAACCCTCCTGCACTTCCCTACCACTCTTTTCTACTGATGCCATTATCCTGATGTTTTTAGGAAAAAAACTGAAGGTGACTCCCGAAACCACTCTTCTTTTTAAGACAGAAAAATTCATAAATTATCCACACTCAGATAACCTGTAGAAGCTCAAGCTGACATTTCCCACTAGAACATTATGTATGAAGAAGCACTAAGTGGGGAACAGATGGCATTTCTCTGCACTCTCTCTTAATGCCCCTTGTTACCTCTAAGTAACAAAGTAGTCCTCGTCGGCTGCCCTGATGTCAGCCTTCAGCCAGCTGAACCACAAATGGTAGGCCTGTGTGGAAATACCACACCTTTTAGGACCTTCAGGGTCCATGGCCTTTATTCATGATGTGATCATAACAGCCGACGAGGCCACCCTTATTCTCTCCATGCCTGTGGGTACCGCAATTTGTGGGCATGGTAGCCTGTGGTCATCATATTTCTGAGAGGTTAACCTCAATGTCAGGAAAGCTGTGCATGGTACTTCCAAAGAAACAGGCCAACTGCCTGTGAGAGATCTATTATCTGGAGCTGGCTCTGCTCCTCAGGGAAGAAACCATATTAGAGTGAGTCAGTGTAGACAGGAAGCAGGCTGCCTAGGTGTTTGGGACAGCCATCTTTGTGTGTGCTTAAATTATCCACAGCGGCTCCGGCTGTGAGCTGTCACAACCAACTTGGGACAGGAGTTGGGGTTGTGGGAAGGTAGTCGCCTACAAATATCCCAAAAGACTGCAACATAATCAAAAGGACTATTTAGAAGGTCTTTAAAAACAACACAGAAAGAAAAAGGCACTGAAAGTGAGAACTTCAGGGGCACCTAAAGTTCTCTCCTCTGAAACTTGGTGAGGTCTTAAATTTTAGTCAATAAATATTGAGGTTTAATATCTATAGGACATGATACTCTGCACTGTGGAGGCTACAACGTGACTAACGCAGTCCCTGTCTTCAAGGAGCTGTCTGTCTAATGCAAGGACTAAGAAATTTACTCAATCAGCTCATATGTTAGTGGGAAAAAAATTGCAGCAGTGAAACAAATAAAAAGGGAGTCAGGGAAAGGGGAGATCACTGCCAGCCAGAATTACCTGGAAGGCCAGCCAGTTGACTAGACTTTGCTGGAGAGAGAGGGTTATCATGGGACTCATCTCCTCACCCCCAAATGCCTGCATGACGCCCTCCCCACCCTCCACACACTTAGGACTGAGGTCTGAGAGCCTGGCATGCTGGGAACGCCCTGGTAGGCACTAAAGGACATGTGGAAACAATAACCAACTTTTACTAACTTACTTAATGGGATTTGGGGCCTGTGGGAACTCTATCTTTTATTTTCCTGTAGGACCAAAACATTACTATTCTCCACTCCCACCTGAGAAAGAGTTTCAGTCTTCTGTCACATGAAGCTTTTCTGTTTTCCGAAAATGTTTCCACAAAGGATACCCAGGTACATAGATGCTTCTTCTAAAAGACACGTCTAATACTTTCACATGCAAAGGATAGATGGATAATATCTTCATTGCAACCACAGATGAACGTAATTTGATTTTCTTTTCCTATTAGCTTCTCCCTCCTCTTTGCTCTAGGGTGCTTTTATCTTCTTCTCCATTCCAATTTGACTATGGAAACGCTTAAACCTTTTGACCAACCTTGGGAACCCTATGTATCCAAATCATGAAGCTTTGTTCTTCCTTCCGGGCTCCTAACAAGGCCTCATACAAACCTGTTTGCATGTGAGCCTCCCTGCCTTCAAATCCCTTCCGGCTCTCCTCTTCACTCCTCAGCCTGATTACTTCAAAAGTTTTGCCCCCATGGCAGAGTATTTTAACCTTTTGAGTCATACTGTAATATTCGTGCATGCATAAGAACGGGAGCTTAAGACAGCCTTTTCACTGTTATTTTAACCAGGATGAAGGACAGAAACAAGGTGCCAGGGTAAGGAGAGAGAGCATCTTTCGGGCATTTTATGCAAATGGACATTCTCCTAGGCTCCTGTTGGTAGCATTCTTACAAGTTGTCTTTCCCACCACTACAGTGAGTGGGTGGGTACATGCTGGACACAGATTCACACACGCACACTCGTGCACACTTGTGCACACACACACCCATGCATACACATGCACAAATAGCCTTGCCAGGGTCAGAAGTTGAATTAGAACCAATGGTGAAACGTCCTTATTAGGAGGCCAAGTGCTGGGAGCTAAGGGGAGGCACGAAACCAGCAGAGCAGAACACTGAAGACTATTTCCTCTGTTGTTCCTTGTCTACTAGATCTCTTCATTCCTTCTCTTTTAAAGGGGACTAACAAGAGTGCCTGCCTCACAGGTGACATGAACCAGCATCTGTAAAGCGGGAAGAACAGGGCTTGGCAGGTCTCCAATACTTTAAGTGTTTAGCAAATACGTGGAAAAAAAAAAAAAAGACCAGAGCCCGGCACATGGTTCATCCTCTACCTGTGACTAAAGAAGCTCTCTTCTTGGCTATTGCTTTAAAAAATCCCCAGTCCACTTAGAGGAGCCATCATCATTTGAGGTTCTCTCCATGAACGGCTGCAGGGTTGTTCTGGGTCCCCACTCTCACCACCTTCTCCATATGCTGTAGCTTTCAGAAAGCTTTTAAGAATGACTTGTATTGAAGCAAGTATAGTCTACATGACAGATGGGTAGCATTTCTCCATCCTGAAGTTGGGTTAAGTCTTGAACGGTCTAGTCTATAAAAGTGTACAGGCACCAGCTTTCTTCCTGAAGCCAATAGACCAGCATGTTGCAGACTTTTTTTGATAGTGACCTAGAGTAAGAAACATTTCTGTTGTGATCTGGTGCATAGGCACTTGTCTTAGTGGCTGACACGAAAACTCCTTAAAGAAATACCCTTGCTATATACAACACACTTGGATATTTTCTCTTCTGTCTGTTTCATTTCTTGAAATACTGTTTATATCCACTAATTGATTTCAGAACCCACCAATGGGTCATGATCTGTAGTTTGACAAACACCAAGACAGACCAAAAGTATCTTTAGGAACAGGCTAATGATAAGAAATGAAATCCTATAAAAGACTCTCCAAGTTCTTTAATGGAAGAAAGATGACTATTGATTTGGGCCTGTGTACCTATGTTTCATTCTCCTTGAGAATTTAAATTGCAAAGATAAATTCTCAGCTTCAGGTGTGTTTCTAAAAAAAAAAAAAAAAAGACATTGTTTCACAAAGCAGAAGTAATGACCCCCTGGTGGCATTCTGGGGCATAGGTTTTTCCAGGACAAGTAGTTATATTAAGGATTATCCAACTGAACTCTGAATAGGCATGACCATGTAATGGCATCTGGCAGAGACAGGAGTATAAACTACTTCTCTTTGGCCCTATTCTCAATTTGTACAAATCTTTGAAATATACTGATACCTTCCAATCTGTAAGTTCTTTTGGCAACCAATATTAAAATAAATGGAGATGTGACCCCATTCTTACTGGACAAGTTGTGATGGCATCCTGGTTTCCTGTATAACAGACATCACTGAAGCCTGTACTTCTGTATAGTACTTGACAATTTACAGTGTCTAAATGCATATTATCTCAACCTCATAACAATGCTGTGAGGTATAGAGCAGATATATTTATACATTGCATTTATCACTGCAATGGCATTTAAAACTTAATGGTTTACAATTTCATCATAAGGAGGGAGCATTTTGAAACACATTGCTAGCTAATAACAAGAGGCAGTGCAATGTGGAAAGAACACTAGATTTGGCCTGAAAGTCATGAGTTAAGATTCACAGTGTGATAATTACCAGGCTCTAGGGAAGTTCTCCTAAGCTGTAGCCCAGTGTTAAATTTTTTAAGTAGAGAGGCATGAACTGTGCCCACAAGTGGAAGATGGATGTGGTGGAAAGTAATATGAACTTGAGTGTCAGAACTGGATTCAAATATTGTCTTTGACCCAAAGTGCGTCAACTCAGACAAGTAGTGTAGCTTCTCTAGACTTTGTTATCTTCATGTGTCAAATTGGCATTATTGTGAAATATTACTGGCCAGTTAAAACATCCTTCTAACTGATGCAACATACCTGCTTCTGAGTGCCTCTAACTTATTCCATCCCAGTGCTAATTTAAAATAGTAAATCTAAGTTGTTGCTTAACAACTTTACACGGTTTTCCATTGCACTTCAGATAAACCAAAATCTTTGCCTTGGGTCCAAGGCCCCACATGATATGATCCCTGCCCATCTCTCCAGCCTTTCTTCATGCCTCCCTTTCCTTCTGTTCCAAACATTTAACCAAAACTGGTACTGTACTGAATTCTTTATGGTTCCCGGCATTTTATTGTTTAGAACCCGTATCCACTGCTTTCTTCTACTGGAAATGATCCTGCCCATCATGGCCCCCATTCCACTCCTTCTCATTATGAAATTTTCAATGTAAATGTGACCATATTGAGAAAGACTTCCTGAACTCCTAGATCAGGTCAGGTTCTTATGTCCTATAACATCATGAGAGGCTATTCTTGATCACTAGAGCCCACAGATGTAATTAAATAATTATTGATATAATTATTTGTGCAGTATGGGCTCCTCCCATTGGAGTTTAAATTCTAGGAGGGCAGAACTATGACTATCTGTTCATGACTATTACCTCAGGGCATGGCTTCTGGAGTTTCACCTTCTTCACTTGAATCTCTCTAGCTGGGAAATCTTGAATAGTTACTTCCCCTCTCTGTGGCCTATTTCTCCCACAAAGGGTGGGAAGGTGACAGAGGTGGAGGATTAAGAGTATTTATTCCCATAGGACTATGTGAAGATAAAATGAGAAAACACATGATAAAGTGTTCAACCCAGAATAACAGATGTTAACAATTGTAGGTGATAAATATCGGTGGAATTAACAGACACATTAATTGATGAAATGAGATAAAGCTTGTAAAGAAGCACAAACAAGGCCTGGACTAAGAGTTATGAGCACAACGTCTCCTTCAGTATTGAGAAAATCCCTCAGTGGGAGCTCTCATCAAGAGTTGAAGGAATACTGAGTGGACAAAGTTATAAGGAAAAGATACAGGAATTTGTTATCATCCAAGTAGTCAATTCCTAAGCTTCTCATTGGTCTTTTCTTTTCTTTTCTTTTAATTTGATTTTTAAAGATTTTATTTATTTATTTATTTATTTATTTTACTCTGTGTGTGTGTGTATGTGTCTGTGTGAGAGAGAGAGAGAGAGAGAGAGCGAGCTTGGAGGGACAGAAGGAGAAAGAATCTGAAGCAGACTCTGCACTGAGTGTGGAGCCCAACTTGGGGCTCAATTCTGTGACATGAGGTCATGACCTAAGGTGAAACCAAGTCAGATACTTAACTGGCTGAGCCATCCACACAGCCCTCACTGGTCCTTTCTGAAGGAGATGATTTTATGGACTCCTACCACTAAGTATAAATTCTGGCAGTGGATTGGGAAGGGGTGAGCTAGGGCTTGGGGCCAGGGTCACAGTATGCATACAGTGAAGGGGGCATTCCGTGTGTGAAGACATCAAGAGCCACAGACTTCAGGAGACCTTGGAAGAAGGAAGAAAAAGAAACAAGCTCCTAAGGGAGTTTGAAGCGTAAGAAGTAGAGGTAGTAGAAAGTCTGACTCTGGCAGTATCCATATAAGAAAAGGAAGCTTCTTGTGATGAAATGCACAGAATGAGGGATGAAACCCATTTTGCCCAAGCTACTGGAGACATTGCTTTGCAACATGAACCGCAGCGAGTATGTGCAGAAATTAAAAGAAAATTGGATAACTTTCACAGGTGTTAAGATGCTCTGAGCTTGCCCAGTGTATTGACATGGATAGGGTTTGACAGTTGGACTCATTGGGGGTTTGAGCTGAAGATCATGAAAGATCATAGCTCATCAAGGCAAGATGGAACAGCGAAGGTAGAGCTGTGGGATTGCCAGGAGGGGTGGAACACAGACCACGGCATTAGGGAGGCAGCTGGTGCCTGGATAAACAAACGAAGAAGTATCTAAGTAAATATTTCTTAAAAGTCAGCTGAGAATACAGAAGAGATCAAGGAAAAAGGTCTTTGAGGTTATTGCCCAAGATTCAAGGTAAAAATGTAGCTATTTGCTTCAGTGTTAGAAACTGGAACAGAGGTGATTCTATGACCCAGCGTTGGACCTGGTAAGATTCATGTGTTCTCTCTCCTTTCATTTAGTTCTCATCTCCACCAAAAGCCCACCCTGGAGACTTGGTTTCTCAAAGACAGAATACCATTTTGCAGCCAGGAAGGAAGGGGTTAAAGAAGCCTGGTTGTGGCACAGCTGGGAGCTATTAACAATTAAGTTCCTGGATAGAAACCCAGCAGGAAGCTGAGGAGGGCTGCAGAGACACAATGGCCTCTAAAAAGTAAAAACTTGATTCAGAAAGGAATGAGCTGCCTTTACCAGTGAACCTCCAACAAAATCCAAATCCCCTAATTAAAAATGAAAAGTAGATATTCGTTAAGAGCTTATATTATGCCTAGCCATAAATCAGAGTTCTTAATAAGGAAGATAATGAGTAAGTTCATAACTTCTAGAGATATATTTTTTATTAAAAAAAGACATATGAGATACAGGAGTGATCCTGACCTGACCTCAGATTTGGTGAGTCAACATAAGGTACCCTAGTGCCTTCAACCATTTGCTTCTCAGTTCTGTTTCCATTTTGATGGCAAGAAGCTTGATTTTGGAGATAGAGTAGTAAGTCTAGTACATCAGGGTTATATTAACTTAGAGTTCCCAGGCTCCATGCTTTTTAGTTTACTTTCTCCCTGCTTCTGAGCACCTTAAGACCCCATCTTCCCACCAGAATCCATACTAGACATTCACGGTTCCCTAATACTCTCCGATAAACTGAAATGCCCCAATTCATGAGCAACTGGTGGAAACCTATGGGTTACCTCAGTCTCCCACCAATATTCTGTGAGAATCTTTGAAACATTCCAGCCAATCCTCCTTCCTTCCTTCTCCTGGCTTGTATATTCCATCTCTACCACCCCTATTGATCCAATCGGATCATGTTCTATTTGACACTTTATTTTATGTTGTCTTTGAGCCATTCAGTTGTCTAATGTATAAAGTATCACCTTCTACCAAAGATTACAAAACCACTGGACAAGCAGGGGCATGCCTCGTGATTCATTCTGATCTTCTATACGGCTTCACCCAGTGCTATTTACACATGAAACCTTTAAGCTTAATAAGTCCTTTTAGAGCTGGACAGAGATTTTCCATGTCCCTGAAAACTGCCCAGGCTGCTTTAGAAGATATGAGGTAGAGAGGGAGCCAAAAAGTGTGTTGTCAAAAACCCTTCTTTGCATAAGGCCCTTAAGGAACATGTAATATAAAAAGTCAGATGAAAAGGTATACAGCCAACATAATTGATACTGTTTACATAAGACTTGAGACAAAACGAACATGAACGTGAGAAGCATTTCCTTACTTGATCACCATTCCTGCCAGCTAGCACACCTGACATCATAGAGAAATTCCATCATATACACTGAATGAATGAGTAGATGAAAATAACTGGTCAAGAATCAATGAGAATGTTAGTAACTGGTTAGATGAATGAGAGCATATGTCCCAGACAAATTGGGAATCATATAATTTAATTGTGGGAAGGGTAGGGAAGGAGACTGCTTAGGCAAAAGCTATGGCCTAAAAAATTATAGGGAGGAGAAAGCAGGAGAATATTTTTTTCTTTTTGAGAGAGAGGGCTAAGGGATAATGCAGGAAGGGAGATCATGTGACCCAGAGAGTGGTGAGTATTGGAGAAGTGAGCATAAAAAGAGCTTGGGTAAGAGAGTAATTTAAGACAGTGGTGTCAGAAATTTGAGAGGCCATCAGGAAGTTATGGCAATTAGGTGAGATTAACCCAAACAGATTATTTGAATAGTCTATCATGAACAGGAAGATATGGGTGGGGGAATGCAGGGGTGGTAGGGGCTTGCTTTGGCTGTATATTTTTAAGGAATATCATTTTCTGTGACCCAGTCATACAGACTTCTGTGATGTTAAACTCAAGCTGTTAAGTACCTGGAAGACTTTAGAGGGCATTTTATTGCCCTCACTGGGAAGGTGAAGCCATTGAATGCAAATCCTAGGAATGTGTTACCTTGTTCTCTTAATAATAATAATGAATTTTCAGAGCTAGCAGTATACAAATTCAAGATGCCCAGACTGAATTGAAAGTACTCTCCAAAATGGATGATTCAGATGATGATTGAACGTGAAAATCTGTGCCAATCAGACCAGCTTCTACCAACCCAAGGAGGTCATCTGGCCGTTTTCACAGCTGAATAAGAGCTGAAAATTTCAGACACATGGTCCCCTGATGATTAGCTCGTTCATGAGCAAAGAACTAGATAAGAAGCCATATTTCACTGGCACTGAGAATCATCCTCGCTCTGTACCTCTTTGAAATGTCAGCTGGAATTTTGTAAGTGGACATAAAGGAGCATACAGCTATGCAAGTCACCATCAACTCGTGATCAATGGTCAAGATATTCTGGAAGAGGTGTAAGTGGTGCTGAAGCACACGACTTCTGGGACGAGAGTTTCATCTTTTTTTTTTTTTTTTTGAGAGATAGTCCCCAATTTTAGCAGAATCCTTAGCTAGAAGGAAAAATACAACCTCACATCTCTATCAGTTTTGATTTATATTCGTTTTTCTGTGTGAATATGACACACATTTGTCAAGGAAAAAAATATTTCATAGAAGCATTTTTTTAATGCTGTAGGTAGAAATTGCCTGTGCTTTCTAATTAGACCCTATAAAAAGCCAGTTCCCACGTGCACAAAAGTTCCCTTGGGTTACCAATCGCAAGCCTCGTAGGGATGTCGGGAAATTCAGGCAGAATCGTTGGGGCCAATCTCATGCCATCTGCTCAGCATCCTCAAAAATGCTATTCCAGAAGGCAGTTCTTCGAGTTCTTAAGCGTCTTTTTGACTTGACTCAGTGTGGCTGATAAAAATAACCTTCATATTTTGAATCACAATCCCATGCACACTTTCCTAAAAAAATTGGGCAAAAAATTTGTCAGTCTCTCTAGTCTCACTCATTGTCTGTCTCACAAACTGTGCTTAGCTCTAAGAACCACTCTGCTCCCTTAATGGCTGTAGTTAAAGAGGGTGCCCGGGTGGATGTCTCCCTTTGATCACCTGTCCTCTGTTTCCATGGACTTTGCATTTCAGCAGCCTCTATTGTTTGAGCCATAAGCCCCTAGCTGGTGAACAGAGTGCTTGCTGGTAGGGTGAGAGGAATGTCTTTAACTATTTATTATCACTTTCTGTAAACTCAACTCAAATATAGAAGGAGGCAAGCAGAAACCAAAAAGATGTCTTCTTAAGATTCATAGTGTTTCCTCTGAAAAGAGCATATTCTTTATCAAGGACTGAGAAAGTGTCCTTTTCCCTTTTTCCTTTCTTCAGCGTATGAAATATTTACTTGTTAGGCTGCTCTGAAATCACCATTTTCCATAGAGCTACAGTGGCCCGGCCCATCAGTGTGCTGGTTAATTAAGTGTGACCTAAACCAACTTGACTTGAGCTCTGCATTAAATGCACAAAACCCATTTGAGCTGACCAGCAGCAGAAGTGGTACTCAGAGAAATTGGAAAGGATTTCTCCCAAATGCTTTCTACTTACTTACAGCACTCAAGTAATGGTTGAAGATTAGCATATGACATGACAGATTACATTAAGTCATGTCTTTCCAGTGCTTTATGACAGCGCTATCACATTAGCTTCTTAGCACTGGCACATCGAGGCATGCAAATGTTTTCAGACCCTCTTATTCAAATCTACAAGCTGACATGGCAGCCCTGATATGATTATTAGTCATTTGAGAGACTTTAATTCACGTCATCAGATAACAGGTTCTGCTAAAAGGTTAGAGAAACTGTCTGCTTTTAATGAAGCTCTCAAAAAAGACCCTCAAAAACCCTGTTACACACCAAGAGCCTGGTTTGACTTATTGACAAGACCACCCCCTCCAAGAATGAACTTGAGTGGAATAACTAAAGAGGCATCCAGACATCAGAAATACAGTCTACTTTTCAGAGAAGACCATGAGGGATGGTTGTGGTTTTCTCCTTCTCCACTGCACTCCCCTCCGGCCAGTTCTAATTTGACTGTGGCCTCCGGTGCAGAGCATAGGGCAACCCTGAGATGTTTTTAGAAGCTGATATCCGATAGGAGTCGAACAAGCATCAGGATGATTATTCCTAGAACATTCATTACACTTAGGGCATAAACGCTGCTGTAGCTCACAGTAATGGGTTAATGGTGTCTGGCCAAGCATGGCATGACTAAATGGTGATGTGATTGAAGGTCACTGGAGTTTGTAATCCATAGTTTGTTTGCTGTAAATCGGTTTTGTAGTCAAATGTTTTGTTTTATAATGCAGTGATCTGCACTTAAACCCCCATAGAAACCCTCTTTTCAGAAGGCTTCTGCATAGATCAATGGAGTCTGGCACCGAAGATGATCTTGTTAGAATAAGGGAAGGTGGCACTAGGAAGTTGAACTGGTGCACCGTGATGAGCAGAAGGCCAGACGGAGAACTTTCTAGGTGGACAAGGCGTTTGATGGAAGAGCAGAGCAAAAAACACATTTTCTAAAACCTGGAAAAGTGAAGGCAAATGCACTTTTTTTCTCTCCCTATTTTTATTAAGGTCTCATACAGTGGACACTGAAAAACCATTGCAGGAGAGTTTCAAAAGAGCAGAGAGTGAAAGTTTTGAGTAGTCTCAAAGCTTATGTTTTGTTCTTTGTTTTTGTTTTGTTTTTTGTTTTTTTAATGTTCAATGTCAACTTGTTCACTTAGATTTCTAAAGGAAAGAAAGATGTACTTGGTAGTTTATTGTACATCAGTTTATGGCCATTCTACTGTTTAAGAAAATAGTTAAAATCATGGTTGATTTCATTTCTTTCAATGCATCGGTGTTGATATATATTGCCTTTACTGAATTATGAATTTAGAAGGACTCAGCTTACCTTTTCTCCAAACTTTTCTTTCTCTTCAATTAAACAACTATTTTTGAGATCTTCTTGTATATGCTTCATCTCTTTTCTTCCTTGTAGCTTTTCTTCGAGCCCAATTCATAATGTTTTCTAAAATAATCTTGGAGGAAGGGGTGAGTAAACTACTAAATACGGAGGCTACAAAAGAGCATGGATAAACTATAGGGTAAACAACTTCTGATTGAACTAAGAGCTGCTCTAAAGAAGTGTTCTGACAAGAGCAAAGAGATAAAGGAAAAGGCATTAGATTATATACATGAAACCATTCTCTTCCCTCCTTTTCCCATCATCCTTTTTTTTTTTTTTTGCCTCTTTTGCACCTTTATCTGATCAAGGTGAACCTTCGCACTAGCCGACAGAGCATCGACGTGTACTAAGTGTCTGAGCCAGGAAGGTGCTGCTAGCCCTCCCCTCCCCACCCACTGCTCCCTGCCACTCTGACCCACAGAGCAATATCTAAGTGGACATTTCAGTTGTGCAGCCTATAGTGAGTATCTGCCCTACGCCGTACTCTGTTCAATGCCAGACACGCAAATGCTGTGCATTTGGCCCCTGTTACTCTTCCATTCATGCTACGAAGCGGGGAAGGGGAGCAACTTCCGTTTCTGCAGGTCAATTAGACTTTGTGAATATTCCACTTTCTCCATGTAATAAAAACAATAGCAGGCCTCTCTTTAGTACCCCTAAATTCCCTTTCCATGTTGGCTGATCTCTCTTCCTGCCTTTTAAGGCTTTCAAGCACATTTTCTTTTCCTTCTTTCAGTTAAAGCTGACCTCCTTTCAATCACACCATTTAAAAAATGAAAGAAAGAAAGGAAGAGAGGAAGAAAGAAAGAAAGTCTCCCTTTCCTCCTTTTAGTGCTTTTCTTCTAAAAATAACTCCTCTAAATTCCGAGTAACCCAAGGATGATGGTGCCTTATTCATCTTTGTGTGCCCACCAGCTAGTACAGTGCCTGATATATGGCAGGTGATCCAAAAGTGTTCAGTGACCAAATGAATGAGTACCTAGAGAACTAACTTTGGAAACTGTCGTAACTCTCCAGAGAGCTGTATTCTGATTCCTGGTAGTGTTTGCTTTGGCGCCTGCAGTAAGACGGTGTCTCTGCTCACAGCCTGTCCTGTCCCCCTGTGATCCTCACTTTATTTCTGTGTGTGTATTGTGTGTATGTATGTGGGCGTCTGTTGCATATTTGACTTCCCTTTTAATGTTTTTTTTTTTCATATCATAGATTAGGAATTTCATAATTATTTGGCTCCTGGACACTTGCCCAAGAATTATAGTAAAATGATCAGCAATGTACAGCCAGCTACTGTTGGCACTCTAAATTCTTCCTCTTCCTTGGAGTAGCAACCACCATGGGACCTTGGATCTGGTCACCTGAACAGACTCCCCTTCAATACTGGTGTCTGATTCACCCAGGATTTTTTTTTTAAATAAAGGATTTAACCGTTCTTGTCTCACTTGCCTGTTCTGTGGGCCTCAGAGACCAAATCCTGGCTCTCTGGTCTCCAAAACATATAAAGAGTATACAAATAATTTAAGAATATCATTTGGACGCCAACATTGAACATCCCACAAAATTTGCACTGGCTTAAGCCAATTTCCCAGCACAGTGTTCTCCCATTTCTATTCCTCTCCATCTCGGAGTTTTAAAAGAAAACAAACATCTGCATGCATAGATTAGAACCCTCCCATAAACACATGTTCCTATCAAAACCAATCAAAATGGAAAAAAGAAAGAACAGAATATCATACATTTTCCTTTAGATCTGATGTCTGATTTTCATTAGGTTTAACCTTATTTCTTTTAGATCCTAGGCAGTGACCCAGTATTTATTTTCCTGGCTGGGCCCTGTTCTTGCCAATATTTCACTCTGGCTCCTGGAGGCCTTGCTGGGGAGTTCAAGGCTCTCACACTCCCTTCTCTCCTCTGCTGCCCCTCCGAGACACACATTTGTCACGTGGATCCTTCGTTTCATCTCAGAGTTAATTCCAAGCCCTTTCTTTCCTCCTATTCACTGCTTCTTAATTTCTCCCTTTCTTATTGGATTTATGACTGAATACTTTAATTTATTCATCATATAATGTCTTTGTAACTCGTTTTTTCTAGTAATTTACACTGGACCATATGCTTTCTGCTGCTGCCTCCTATTATATTGATCTGTAAAGCTTCTGGGGGCAATGATTAGCATGAAAGAAGCTCTGCAAATGAAAGTTATATTGTATCCTATTTATTCTCTTTTGAACAAAATATATTTCAGAGTTCTCCAAGTGGTATCAGATGTTCTTTAATTTTGCAGGGTTTTGTATGATGTTAGTGATATATGTATGTGTCGCTGTGTGTGTGTGTTTGTGTGTGATATATATATATATATATATATATATATAAAAACTTTTATGCAACTCAAAATAGAACATTTTTTAAATTGGACATTCACTTGAAATTAATACAGCCTTCAGATTCAGTTCACTAGGTGTATTTTGTAGACCGTGCTGATCACGAAGCCAAAACTTCTAAAATTTCTTATAAAAGGACTTCGAGCTACATAGCAATTAGCTTGAGTGCAGAGCATATTCTCTGTTTGATATGTCTGACCTGTTTGCCTAGGTCGCAGGAGATAACATAAAGCCTAGTACTTTGCTAATTGTAAAGATAGTGCAAATACCAACATCGAAATTGTCCTCCAGGGTGGCACCCACCTTTTGAGTACTGATCTTCTCACGCATAAAATAAAGGTGACATCAATGCCTGTCCCTGGCAATGTCCTGATGATCACAGGAGCAATGTATGCAAAAATATTTTATCAATAGAAAAGAATTTTATGGAATACCCGATAAATATTATCTCAAAGGCAAAAATTCATCTTTGCTCTTTGTTCATATTCTTTGTTCTTCAGGTTTCATAGGGACTAAGGCATGTTCATTTGAATTCTATAAACAAAGCCTTGACCTGGGTTATTTGTGCTAACAAGTAACATGCCATGACAACTTAAAGATGCCAATCAACCAAAATTACACAGTGCCACTATTTCTAAACAAAATCTGTGAAAGAAAATCTGTGACTTTCCATACTCAACAAAATGATACCCTCAGCAAGTAGTCCTGTAACCCCCCAAGAGGTCTTTCATGGGCCACAGCAGAGTGAATGCTGGGAATTTTGTGTCTCCGGGTCAGTTTAGGAATTTGCCTGAAACTCAGTCTGTAAAGCTGAGGATTAACTTCCTCAAACCAGAGGAGACCCAAATAAGCCCTGAAGAAGGTTGAGATGACAGTTGAATTGGGCCTCTGTGACAAGCTTTTGACATTTACCTCCAGCCAGTTTCCTCTGTGAGTCTGTGAGAGAACTGGGCCAGAGGATCTTGAAGTCTTTAGTCAGAGAGACACTTGAGTTCGAATGCAGTGTACGTAGAAGTGCGTTTTAGACAATAGATACAGACCCAACTGTTAGAACTGAAGTGCGGGTGGCTGTCCAGAGTCCTGCTTCCATGAGTTCTGCTCATCCTGTGTCAGCCTCACCCTGCACAATCCATAAGCCCCTGAAAAAACCACTGGTTGAAAGGAATGGCCCTATTCCTTCTGGCTTCTTCCTACAAAGGTGTTTTTCCTTCTGTTATGTCACCCAAGGTCTTGCCCAAAGTTTTTTCTGTTGTGTCTCCTCCAGTCTCCCCCATTCTTTTTTATTTTGAGAAATTTCAGATATTTTTAAAAACCCAGAAAAACAGTGAAACAAATGCTCATATTCATACCATCTAATATTGGTAACATTTTGTTTTGCTTTTAATATTTTTAAGAAATAAAACTTTACTTGTCTATATTTAAGAACATATATTACACATAAATAAATAATACTCCATATTTTTATTAAGTAATAAATTATTTAATTAAACATTTAAACAATATTTATTTATTTATTTCTATCTCCCCAGAGGCAATCATCATCATGAATTTGTTGTGCATCCTTTTCGTCTATATTTTAAGACAAAACCAAAACAAACCTTATATGTTCTTCCATAAATAATATGTGGCATTTTTTGGCTATGATTTTATAATAGATGCAAATGTTCTATTTCTTGTTTTTTATTTTGTTTTTTGTTTGTTTGTTTTAATTTCACCTCAGGATTATATAAACGAGACGTAGCCAGGTTGATTTTTTTTAACTGTTGTGTAGTTTTTCTTCCTGTGAATAGTCTACATTTTATTTACGCATTTCCCTCTTTCTGAGATGTTAGGCAGTTTTTTCCCTCCATTCAGCCTTAAAATGTATACTTGTATAGCTTTTCATAGCTGTGCGTCTGCTCTCTATAGCTGTAAGGGCCTCTCTAAATTCTATACCTACAAGTGGTCTTGTTGGACCTTGAAGTATTTACTTTAAACAGTTTACTAGAGTATGCCAAGTTCTCTCCCAAATGCTGGTAACAATACCTCTCTTAGTGTTCTCATTGCCAATATATCATATTCTTGAATGTTTAACTTGTTTTACATTTTGATTAAGAAAACAGCTACAGAAGAGTTCCTAAGGGTGGGAATTGTTACTTTTATTGGAGAATAATAATTTGTATTTCCTTGATTATCACTGAGCTTGAGCATTTTAAAAAAATATCTTATGGCCCTTAGGATTTTCTTTGCTGTGAATTGCAGTTCAATACCTTGACTTATTTTCTGACTTTTCTGTTGTTTTTTTCTTACTGTTTTTAAAAGTTCTTTGTATGTATTCTAGAATTTAATTGTTAATCAGTTATCTACTATACATTACAAATATCTCCTATGGTGTGTCATCATCATTTTATCTCTATATTATCATTATCCTCATTTTATAGTCAAAAGTATGAGATACAGGAAACTTGAGAAATGAATTCTAAAAATTTATATGAAAGAGTAAAATTTATGAATAATGGAGAAAATTTAAAATGGATGCTGGGCTGCCTGGGTGACTCAGTTAAATGTCTGACTTTGGGTCAGGTCATGATCTCACAGACCCTATGTTGGGCTCCGTACTCAGCCAGAGTCTGCTGGTCTCTCTTCCTTTACCCCTCTTTCTGCTCATGCTCTCCCTCTCTCTCAAATAAATAAATACAAATCATGGGGCACCTGGGTGGCTCAGCTGGTTAAGCATCTGTCTTTGGCTCTGGTCAAAGAGTCTGGGATCCAACCCTCACTGTCTCTGTGCTCAGCGGGGACCCTGCTTCTCCTTCTGGCCCTCCCCCTACTCCTGCGCATGCACATGCTCTCTTTTGTGCTGGCCCTCTCCGTCTTTCTCAAATGAACAAATCTCTAAAAATAAATAAATACCTTTAAAAAAATTAAATAAAATAGATACACAAAGATGTGGCATGGCTGTGGCAGTTTCTTGCCGTTTCGGGACTGAGGTCTCCATATTTTTGCTGGCTATCTACCCCAGAGGCTAAGCTCCGTGTCTAGAGGACACGCATACATGGCCTTCACCAGGTGGTTGCATCTAAGTTTAAAGACAGTAATGGGGACTGCACCTTGCATCAAATTTTCCCCACTTCAAATCTTTGACTTCAAGAAGAACCCAGTCTCTTTTAAAAGTTTGCCTGATTAGGTCAAGTCCATATAGAATAATCTTCCTACTTTAAGGTCAGCTGGTTTGAAACCTTAATGCCATCTGCAGATCCCTTCAGCAACATCTAGATTAGTGTTTGACTAAATGACAGGGAGAAGACATATGTACACTGGGGGCCAGAAACTTGGAGGTCATCTTTGAATTCTGAATACTATGGAAGGTCCTTTTTTCCATCTCTTTCAATACAATACCCTTTAAATCTGTGGTTCTCAACAGGGATAAGTTTGCTTCTTGGGGATATTTGGCAATGTCTGGAAACATTTTAAGTTGTCAGAACTAGGGGAGATGGTGCTACTGGACTCTACTGGAATAGATAACACCATTCGCTGGACAGCCTCACACAACAAAGAACATCCTCCCTAAAATGTCAGTAGTGTTGAGGTTGAGAAATCCTGTTCTGTGTTTGCATTGTTTGCTAGTAGACTGTTAATAATACTTACCTGACCCATCTTCTACCATACCTTTATTTTACACCTTCTCTATCATTTGCTTTTAGATGAGTCTTCTAAAAAGTCTTTTATCTAGATTTTATTTTATTTAGGCTAAGTGTATTTGTCTCTATTCCAAGAGTTTGCTGCTTACATGAGTTGGTATTGCTTGTATATTAGTTCTTTTAAAATCTCCGTTTTTCACCGCTTTGTTCCTGCTTTCTGGTAGGAAATGAGCTTTGCTCGTTTCTTTTCTTTTTTTTTCTCCACTCTCCTCCTTTGAAAGTTAGATATTCCAAACTTATTCTTTCACTGCTAAACTTTTACTTAAATTATTGTTTTTTAGATGCGTTAGAATAAATCAGTATTTTTATTTTCTTGCCAAATAAGATAAAATTCCAGCATATTCTAAGCGTCCCTTTAAATGTAGCATCTTTCTAAGGCACAAGTTATTACCTATTTTTTCTTATTTTCTAATGAATGTTCTTAACTATAATAAAAATATTAACTCTGGCTTTATCATAATTATCATTCCTTATTATTTACAAATATTAGTAGTAATAGTATGTTTATTATATACATAGTAATTTCTGCTGAAGATTTACCACTTTGCCACTTGTCGATGTCCTGGTTCATCTTTTTCTTGTGTCCCACACTTTCCTTTAAGTATATTTTTATCTCACAGAAATAATTTTAAAGTAGTTCCTTGAATGAGGCCCTGTGAGTAGTAAACTTCATAATCTCTGGGATGTCTGTTAATATATCTGTTTTAATGTCATCTAAAGTGATTGGTTTGTTTTTGAATTCTAGGCTGGTGGCAAATTTTGCTTAAAATTTCAAACATATTAATTTGATTATTTTCAGACATATAATGGTTGTTGATGATAGGTCTGTTGCTAAATTTGCTATCCTTCCTTGGGGATAATCTCTCTTTCTTCTAGTGGTTTTTATGATTTTTTTTTCTTTATCCATGATATTCTATAAATTCTCTACAGTGTTTCTAAGTGTAGGCTTATTTTTAATTCTACCAAGCATTCAATGTGTCTTTTTAATTTAAATTCCTGTTTTTGTCAAATCTGAAATGTTCTCAACTGTTTCTCATCAAGTATTATCTACCAACCATTCTTTCTGTGCTCTACTTTCAAAACTCTTATCAGAAGTAGATGCACCTCTCCCTGTTTCTCCTGCTAAGTATAGCTAAAAAAATCCTGGACATCATATATGAAATAAACATCAAGAAGATTGAAAGGTGATGAGAAGAAGGCAGACTGTTTAGAGACTGCAGGACCTTAGACAGCATGGTGATGAATACTGTGGGCTTTGTTTTTTTCCACATACAGCCCAGACTGGGTGCCAAAGGAACCCACAACCCAGAAACACCTAGGGCATAAACAAAAAAGCACCAAGAAAAGTTGGCTCTTTTTATCCCAAAAGACTAGAAAAAGAGAAACCCAGCAAAACAGAAAATTTTCAGAAAGTAACACCCTACCGCAGCCAGAAAGCACAAAATCTGTGATCCAACCCCTACCTTCCCCAGCACAGGCCTAATAAGGAGTCTAGACCTCCTCCATCCTTGCCTGACTGGAATTAGGTGTTTCTCAGCTCCCATCCACCAGGGTGATAGCAGCAAATGCTAAGTGGGAAGCCAGGACTTTTAACCAAGGGAAAGTAACAAGGAAACTTCCACCTCTGTGATATCAGTGGAGGACATTAGACAGCCTAGATTTCCCACACCACCTATTGGGGGTGTCAGAGTAGGCCTAGTGGAGAGCCAGGACTTCTGCCACCTTTCAGAAGTAAAAAGTATGCCCCCCACTGCATGTCATTGGAAGTGATGTGTGGATTCTGAACTCTTACCCCTTCTAGTAGTAATGAGAATACCCAGATCCCAAAGGAACAGACACCCATCCTGACCTGTAGTAATGACAAGGTGGTGGGCCTTCCCCACTGGCTCAGCATCAGAAAACCTTTGCCAAAACAGAAGATTTAGATAAAATCTAGAGTCACAAAGCATAATACCCCAAATTTCTAGGGTACAATTGAAATCATTCAACATACCAGGAATGAGGGAAATCTCAATTTGAATGAGAAAAGAGAATCAACAGATGCCAACACTGGGATGGTACAGATATTAAAGTTATCTGACAAGGACTTTAAAACAGTCATAAAATTGGTTTGAATAAGCAATTACAAAGAAACTTGACACAAATGAAAAAATAGATTGTTTCGGGGCACCTGGGTGGCTCAGTGGGTTAAGCCGCTGCCTTTGGCTCGGGTCGTGGTCTCGGGGTCCTGGGATCGAGTCCCGTATCGGGCTCTTTGCTCGGCAGGGAGCCTGCTTCCCTATCTCTCTCTCTGCCTGCCTCTCCAACTACTTGTGATTTCTCTCTGTCAAATAAATAAATAAAATTAAAAAAAAATAGATTGTCTCATAAGAGAAAGTGAAGATCTAAAGAAGAACAAAAGGGAATTTTTTTAGTTGAAATACACAAAACTAAAATGAAACACTCAAAGGACAAACTCAGCAGAAGACTGGAGATGACAAAGGAAAAATAGAATGAATTTGAAGATAGAACAATAGAAATCACCCAATCTGAACACAGAGAAATAGACTGGAGAAAAAGAGAGAGAGAAAGAGGGAGAAGGAGAGTACAAGAGACCTCAGGAACTAAACCAAAAGATCTAACATTTGTGTAATCTAAGTGCAAAGGATGGAGATAAGAAAAGACTGAAAAAACATTTGATGAAACTTTCCCAGATTTAGAAAAATGAAACCCCATAAATCTGTAGATTCAAAAATCCAACAAAATACAGAGTAAACTCAAGAAAATCCATGCCAAGATAAATAATAATCAATCTTCTGAAAACTAAAGGCAAGGAAATAATCCCAAAAGTAGCAAGAAAGGGCAGGTTACTTATAGGAGAAAACTATTTGAATGACAGTGATTTTATCAGTCAAATCATCAAGGTCAAAATCAACAGTGATAAGTCATGTTGATAGTATATACTCTTGATATAATGGGATGAAATGGCACTTTACTCCTGTATATTTATTACTAAAATGTACAAACCCAATGTAATTATGAGAAAAAGAACAGACAAATCCCAATTAGGAGACATTCTATAAAACACCTGACCATTACTTCTCTAAACTATTAAGATAATCAAAAACAAGGAAAGTCTGAAATACTGTCATAGCCTAAAGGAGCCTAAAGACACATGGCATCATGTATCATCCTGTATGAGATCCCAGATAGTAAAAGGACTTTGGTTAAAAACTAAAAAAATATGAATAAAGTGTGGACTTAATAATAATGTATTGATATTGATTAATTAATTACAACAAATATATTGGACCAATTTAAGATGTCAGTAAGAGAGGAAAAGAAGTAGAGGGTAGATGGGAACTCTCATCTACTACCTTTGCAAATTTTTTAGAACTCCAGAATTGTTCTAAAAAATAATGTTTATTTAAAAAATAAGTAATCTAAATACACCAGTTAAAAGACAATTTGGCAAAATGGACTAAAAATGTAACTCAAGTACATACTTTTTATGAGGAATTCATTTCAAATATGGGTTTCACCCACTATCTAAAAGGAGTGGATTTCTATGAAACCTTTCATAAGAGGAAAGGTATAAAGCAAAAAATAACCCCTGCTTTCCAAAAGTTCACATTATACCATTCCCCTTTTATGAAAGATCTATATTGGAACCCATTTCCACGAAGTAAAAGAAATTCAAAGAGGAATTTTGCTTTCATGAGAAAAGCCATTACTATGTTAAGGTAGGTCTTTCATAAAAGCAAAATGGTGTAATGTGAACTTCCAGAAAGCAGGGGATACCTGTATATAGATTTGGGAAAGCTGAAAGTAAAATATTGGAAAAAAATATATACCATGCAAAAAAAAAAGCAGGTGTGGCTATTTTGTTACCAGAATAAGTAGACTTCAGAGCAAAGAAAATGATGAAGGGCAAGGAGACATTCACACAAATATATACACATATTGCGCCAATGTTAATTTCCTAGTTTTGATATTATATTAAATATAAAATGTAAGATGTAACTATTGGAGGAAATTGGAAAAGGGTATATGGGACCTTGGTTTACTGTTTTTGAGAATTCCTATGAATCTATAATTATCTAAAAATAAAACATTTTTTAAAAACTATCATTTATTGGAGCTTCTCATTCTATTTTTCAGATTTCTTGACTTTTTCATTGGTTCCATTTCTCATTTCTTTGTCTTCTTTTAGGGGAGATTTCCTCTGTTCTATCTTCCAATTCTCTCTTTAGCTATATCTTTTTACCTGTCTGTTTAGACTTTTTCTTTATTCTATTCTTACAGTTTTGAGAAATAATTGATATACAAACTACACATTTTAAGTTGTATAGGGTGATGATTTTATTTACATATATTGTGAAATGATAACCACAATAAGTTCAGCTAACATCTGTCTTCTCATATACATACAATAAAAACAAAAGAAAAGAGAAAAAAAAAGCGGGGAATCCTTGTGATGCAAGCTCTTAGGAGTAACACTCTTCACTTTTCTGTATGTCACACAGCAGAGTTAACCATAGTCATTCTGTTGTACATTACATTCCTAGTACCTATTTATATTACGGTTAGAAATTTGTACCTTTGACCACCTTCCTCCAATTCCCCCTCCCCCATCCTCTACTTCTGGTAACCATCAGTCTAATCTTTTTTCCTATAAGTTTTGTTTTGTTCATTTTATGCTATCTTAGATTCCACATATAAGTGAGATCATACAGTATTTGTTTTCCTTGTCCGACTTACTTCACTTAGCATAATGTCTCCAAGGTTTATCAATGCTAGGGCAATTGATAGGATTTCCTTTTTTTTTTTTTTTTTTTTTAGGGCTGAATAATACTTTATTTCACAATTTCTTTATCCACTAATCCACTGATGGAATCTTTTTGCTCCTCTGACTAGGTAATTTCCGATATTCTATCCTCCAGGCCCTGATTCTTTCTTCCACATGGTCAAGTCTATTTTTGAAACTCTGTGTTGAATTTTTTAGTTCAACTCTAAGATTTCTGTTTTTTATGTGTTTGTTTTTGATGCTTGCTGTTTTCTTGAATTTCTCCTTTTGTTCATGCATTGTTTTCTTAATTTTGTTTAGTTGTCTACATTTTCTTATAGTTCACTAATCTTTCTCCCAAGGATTATTCTGAATTCTTTGTCAGGCAGTTCACAAACCTCATTTACTTAGGGTAAATGAGGTTGGACCTGTATTAGTTTTCATTGATGGTACCATATTTATTCAAAATTTTATTATGCTTGATTCCTTATATTGGTATCTGCACATGTGAATAACAGGAGTCCTCTATTAGGCTTCACAGGTTTGCTTTGGCAAAGGCTGCTCAGTTTGGATTTTGGGGTGTGTCTGCTCGTACTCTCCTAGGGCAGTTGGGTTTACTAAAATGATCTATTCTGGAGTGAGACTACTGTTTAAGCTCTGAGGCTGAGGTGGTTCCACTGCTGAGACTAGTTGGATAGGACTGCTGGCTTGATTCCTACCCACGTAAGGCTGTTGGATAGGCTCAATGGTTGCCTGGATTCACAGGCCAGGCTTACTAGATGGTTGGGACTGGGTACAGTATTCAGTAGTAAATGGAGCCATGGATATGCTTCCCTGCTCTGACACAGCAGCAGGTTAAGATCCAGGGCCTATAGAACTGTTTGTTTGTGGACCTGCATCAGGTCAGACTGTGTATGGAGTTCCCTGGTCAGAAGAGGGCACCAGGTTTGCTCTGCAAACAGGGAAGACAGGGAAGACACAGGCCTCTCTGCTCAAGTGACACCATACATTGGGCTGTGAAATGGGTGCTGCTGCTTCCCAGATGCTCTGGTCAGACAGGCTGAAGGCTGTCTCAGCAAAGAGTAAGGCTATGAATTAGATTCCCCCATCTCCCTCCCAGATGGAGAAGCATCTCTGAAGTTGGCAGAGCCCTTGAGCCTTAACTCAAGCCAAGCCACTTGCCTTAACTCAACCCAAGTTGCCTGACCAAACAAGGCCCCTGGCTTTGTTCTGCAAAATCTCAGCTCTGCTGGTCCTATTTTGGCTCAAGTCTGCTGAGCTTCCAGGAGTTGTCTTTAGATTTTCTAGTCAGATGAGGGAGGCACTGATGAGATAAGAAGATGTTCCCCAGCCCCTGGGACTAGATATCAAATCCCTTGCTTGGGTGGGAAGGGGAGGGACTGTGCCAGGCTACTCTCAGTTTCCTAACAGGCTCTCCAGTTAGGAGGATCAGGGAGCCTCAGCTTTGGCTCTGAACTAATCACCCTGCCTGTGTATGTCACGGGAACATTCTACACCTGGTCCTGGCTCTGCTCTGCTGGTGATCAGCTGTTCCCACTCACCTTCCACTTCAAGTGGCACTGGAGCGCACTGCCTCCAGGAGCTGCCCTGGCCATTCTGTGGGAGCAGAAGACGCTCTCCACCATAAGGGACCTGTAGTGTAGCTCCTTGCCTGGGTTTGGGCAAACAGGACTCTTAACAGTAAAATTCCTTGTCTGAGGCTCTGAATTGGGCTGATGTGCACTTCACTGAGATTCCCCATCAGACTGCGTGCCCCACTTGGTTCTGCAAATGAGCAAAGTCACTGGTTGCGTTTACTGCTTGGGCCCTACAGGTATGAACTTGGTCTGCCAAGACCAGTGTCCTGGTTGTTGCAAGCTTTGCTGTTTCTCTGTCAAGGTTAGATGCCCTGGGGGTTGAACCTCGTGGATTCCTCTGCAATCCCTGCGGTATGAATAAGGGCTCTTGCAAAGCAATCCACAAGGCGATGGTGGGGGTGAGGGAAGCCTGATTATTTCCCGTGGGTTCTGTTTTCCTGACTGGAGGAACTGGAGGCTCAGGGGAGACCTTGTCACATGGTGCTGTGCCAGCCTGGGGGAGGAACAAGGTAGTCAACGCGCAGCGTGCAGCTGCTTCTCCTACCCTCCTAATGTGGTCTAAGTCTTGTCTCTGGCTGCAGAGGGAGGGCTTCAGCCTCCGTCCCATGTTCTTGGATTCTCTCATTGGTGTTTTGTTCTTGAATAGTTGTTTTTCTCCTAAGAGGGAGTGACGTGAGGAATGACCTATGTCGCCATCTTGGTGACTTAGATTTTTAAACTGGTTACATTGTTATCTCCATTTCTCTCGGATTCTTTTTCAAATTCACCTAATTGCATATACTTGTTTCATAACCTCACTATTCTAATGTATCTCTCTTATTTGTAATTCCCTAGGAGGAAATTTTTCCTTCTGTTGTTCCTTGTTTCTCAGCGATGATGGAATTCCCCATTTTCTAGGCTTGCTTTCTTCCACATGTGGCCTAGCTGTGTGGCCCACTCTTGAGGTGGGTTTGTAGTTGTTACATAATTAGACTCTACAGTTTTCTAATTAATGTCTGCTCTTTATACTCCCACACCACATGGCTCAAATTCGAGCCCAGTTCCTGACCATGGATTTCCATCTATCACAGATGATTATTTATATCTATGGGCCAAGGTGAGCCACTAGCTTTAAGCTTCAACCCCGCCAGAGGATAGATATATTCCAGTTCCCTTTTATGGAAGTCAGCTTGTTCTTGGCTCCCAACTTGAGAGTGATCCTACTTTCACGTCCCTTTATACACAGTTTGCATTTTAAACTATTATCACAATGTGGTTGTTAAAACTCCACTCATAAGATTTTCCTTCATAAGTCATTTAACTTCCAGTTACTACTATGGAATTTGTTTTTTCTTTAACATATCTGGTACCTAAAGATTTCCTTTTTTTGTATTCAAGATCAGCTATATGCTTTTTGGAAAAAAAAAATAACAGTTTTATTTGGTATTTCTAAATACTTGAAACAGGGGCACCTGGGTGGCTCAGTGGGTTAAAGCCTCTGCCTTCGGCTCGGGTCATGATCCCAGTGTGCTGGGATCGAGCCCCACGTCAGGCTTTCTGCTCCGCGAGGAACCTGCTTCCTCTTCTCTCTCTTTGCCTGCCTCTCTGCCTACTTGTGATCTCTCTCTCTGTCAAGTAAATAAATAAAATCTTTAAAAATAAATAAATAAATACTTGAAACAGAAGATGAAGTTGTTTAATAAGTTCTTAATATCACGGGTTTACCAGAGAATACTTCTACTGTGTATTCCTGGGTGTATCTGAGCATCTCTTCCCTCTTTTAAGGCAGGAACCATAGCTCCTCAAACTTTGTGTCCTGATGACGCCTATAATATTTCCTGGTCCAGAGTAAATTCTTGTTGAATAAAGGCATTGATTAAGGGATTAGATGACTGGACAAATGTTTTCTTGCCACACCCTACTTTTGATGAATACCTCTGTTTAGACATAAAGCTTATATGAGATTTATTATTTGTTAGATATCTGAGATTCTGTTAATCAACTTGCCCAAGACCACAGAGGGATAGAGCTGAATAAAAACAACAGAACAAAACATCCACAAAGTTATTAGTTTCCATCCACTCACAGATTTATACCATGGTCCAAACTGGCTCCATGCTTTTTATCCAACAGCAGTCTAGAGAAAATTGTACCTGCTGATGGCAGAGGGACATTCGGTTTTACAGTCAGTTGGGAAGGGACCTCCAGCCTCAGGAAGAGGCCCGTGAAAAAATAAAGGAATATGGAGAACCATAAAATGAAAAACTAATTCTGTTTATCCTTAGCAGTTGTGAAATATAATTTGAATAAATATCCATCAATACATTATATTTCCTGGAAGCTTCTCCTCTCAAATACTCATTTTCAGTAATTGTACTAAAAATAAACCCAGGAATTTGGTTTTGACAGCATGTTGCAATCCTTATCCCCTTCAGTCATTTTATTACATAAAATAATTCTTAGTTGGCTCAAGATTATTCTGGCCTGTACAAGGCTGTCCTAACCTGACTCAGGCCCTTTCTAGCTTCATCTGCCACTATAAAATACACTCTATTCTCACATCTGACTTCTCAGAATTGGCTGCACAAGTCAGGCACCCTTCAAGGCTCTGTCCTCAAGTATTTCACTCTGAAAAGAGACAGTTTCCCCCTTGTCTGCCTGTCAGATACCTACCCAAATTTCCAAACCAGTCTCTAAGCCTATCTTTTATTGCTTCCTTCTTAGGCAATGTTAAATATCTCTTAGATATCCTCCCATTTGACCTTTCAATGAAACAAGATGGGATTGGGAGGGAGACAAACCATAAGTGACTCTTAATCTCACAAAACAAACTGAGGGTTGCTGGGGGGAGGGAGGTTGGGAGAAGGGGGTGGGATTATGGACATTGGGGAGGGTATGTGCTTTGGTGAGTGCTGTGAAGTGTGTAAACCTGGTAATTCACAGACCTGTACCCCTGGGGATAAAAATATATGTTTATAAAAAAAATTTAAAAAAAATCTCTAGTTTAACAATTATAATATGAAGTAGCATTATGGGTCTTTCTTGGGCAGTAGAACAGAAATTTTTAGAGACAGACATTTTTGGGGTAATGCTTGACATCTAATATCAACCCAACAATATTTGGTAAAACAAAAGTATTTCCAAAAGTCTGTATGCATAAGGACATTTTCTCTGTGGAATCCGACTCTCTGCTGACTTAGGTTGAGGGTTCAGCACCGGATCCCCTCATTTTGCTAGGACCCCTCTGTTCTTTCATTAGGAGTTTTGACTGCCTCATACTTCTACCTGCTCCTTTCTGCCTTAGCTGACCTGTGAATACCAGGCCCATTAGCAGAATGACCATACTGTCTGTCACAGAATGAAAGGAAGCCCTGTTAATAATTATGCCGAGACAACAGGTATAAACTGGGACATATGACCACTCCACCTACTGACTGCTTAACCTCATATGTTTTACCAGAGGTTTACAGCCCAGTGTTTTTCTAACTGAAGGTCATATTCTTTTATAATAATAACCACCACTTACAGTACACCCATTAGAGACTAGACTGTCTAATAAACTACTTCTTTTTGACAGATGAGGAAATTAAGGCAAGCAGACTAAGCGATTTGGCCAAGACCACCCAGGTATGAACTGGTAGATACAAGATTTGAACATGGGTCTGTCTGACCCCAAGACATCTTTCCTCTTCGCCATGCCATCCTTATTTTATCCCACACCAAAGGCTCATATAAATTCCATTACTGTAGGCAATTTTTACTGTATAAAAATCTCCCTTAACATAAGTGAGGCATTTGCTAGGACTTGGAAACATTCAGAGGATTGAAAATTTTCTTTGTTATGGTAAGACTTAACTTGAACAGTTTAGGTTTTTCATTTCTCATCATGCCATTTTCTAGGGGCTCCACACCTGTCCCTCCCTCCTCTCTCTCTCTCTGTCATCGAACTCCCTTAATCCTTTATCCACTGCCCCCCCCCCCCCCCCCCCCGCCATTGCAAGCCCTTTGCATGACTGAGATGCCATGAATTTCTTATTCAGAGAAACAAGTTTAGGTGTTGGTTCAACTCTTCGGTATGTTAATATATGGAGCTCACAGCAATTTGACACTCCACACCTGGTGAACTACAGGTTGGGTGAATGGTAGTTGTTATGCTTCCCTAGGTTGTTATAAGGTTTAACACTTACAGACTCCAGGGATAAGACTAGTTTTTCCAAAGGTTCCAGAGGTTTCCCTGGGCTCTGTCTAGAGGAATCTCCCCACCCCCTTAGCAGCACTTACTACTCTCCCAGGCAGGGAAGGCTTCAGTGCCAGAGCTTCCCACCAACAGGGAAAAGCTCAGGGGCCTATCTCAGTGGCCACAAATTCCAGGTGTGATGCGGGGGTATGTCTGCGATAAGAGACAATGAAAGTGGTAGGAACTGTGAAAAATCTCTTGTACGGGAGGTGAAAGGGGAGAGATTAACTCAGTAAGTTGTCAGCTCATTTTCTTACTGTGCTATCATGAGCTTTAACTAAAAATAAAAAAAAAATCTGTTTGATCTCCTGTATTGGAGATGTATTTCAAGGCCTGTATCTGTCACTGAAATCTACAAAGTGTGCTTCAGCTATAAATCTCTATCCTTGAATGTACACATGCAATTATCTTAGAGAGATCTGGCTTCCATAAAAATGACAATTGTCATTCCTGGTCTTTGCTTTCCTTGGTATAAGTATAATGTTTATGTTTAAAAAATAACCTTCAATTGATAGGTAACAGAGAAATTTATGCCATTATCATATTAAATGTCATACCCTTAAAAGTCTTTTAGTAGACAGGAAAAAAATTTTTTTTTACTTACATTTTATTTCTTCCAGGAGGTCAGCCCTAAAAAGTCATCAGTAAAATTACTTTACAAATTAAACATTGTGAGATTTCATGGTTTAAAGACCATTTGGATTTGCATGCATCCTGACTGTGACATTGTTTCTAATTATGAACATAGTACTGGTTGGAGACAGCGAGCTCTTTCCTCCAGGTTGCCGTGCTATTGGCCAAAAATTGTATAAATCCTGTCATTGCTACACTCAGTTTTCCAAAGCACCCCAAGTTCTCACTGTTTAGTGTCTGTGCTCTGTATATGACAACCGACGGTGCCTTCAAATATAAAAGCTTAAGCTAAAAATAAACTTCCAAAAGATCCAGTGGAAGTCAGTATGGTAGGAACTCATAGTCACGGCAGATACTCATGACTTTTGTCCTCATGGAAATCAGCCCATCATTCCGTGGAGCAGGGATTGTGCCTGGCATACTCTCTGGGATGTTGTAGGTATTAATAAACGCCGGTTACAGAGTAAATACTATTATGTCAGTACTAATGACAGGGAGCATATATTGAGTCCTTATAAGACACAGGATCCTGTTCTCTCTGTTGTGTACACACTTCACCTTGGTTTCTTTTCCCATTAAAACTCTGAGGTAGAGTCTACAAATGAGAAGCTCAAAGCACAGAGAAGTGTAGTAACCAGCCCCAAACCTCAGGGGAAGTAGAGAGTAGAGCAAACACACTGACACCCAAGGCTGAAGTTCAAAGCCCCTTGTCTCAGTTACTACAGGATCCTGGAGGCAATTTTGATGTTTCTGTGTGACTAACTTCCAACTCAATAGGTTTTGTTCCAATGTCAGAGGTAAAATAATAAGTGTTTGAAGTTGATATTCAGCATCAAACTCAGGACAACGTCCTGGCCATACTTTACCTCACTTTTATCTTTCGTCAGCTCAGAGGTTTTACTATTACTATTCTGAGGATACTGATGAAGTAATGAACTGTCGAAGAAGTCATGAACTGGCCCCGGGTCATATCAGATATGCACCAAATGAAGGGTCTGATGTATATAAAAATAACATGTACATATAATTTATAGAATAACAGAGTTTATATATAATATATAATTATCATAAATAATACTAATCCTAAAATATTAAAAGTAAAATTATATATGTTAGAATTCATTTTAAGGAATTCATTGTCTCATTGCTGTTATGGAGCTGGCAAGTCAAGTTCAAAGCCTGTGAGGCAGGGAAGCAGGGAGGTAGGGAGGCTGGAGACTCCCCAGGAGCTGATCCTGCTGTCTTGAGGCTTAGGCGATGGGATTAATTATGACCAACTGCCTTTCATGTCTACCAAATAGCCCAAAGTGCATTCAAAGGAGACTCCTCAGAGACCTACCTGGTTGGTTTTCAAACTCTATTTAGTCTGTACTTCCTTAGACTTGGGCAAGAGAGGCTGTGGGCCAAGGTCCTGAAGTTCAGAGCACCTTGCCTTGTGCTTATAACCTTCCCCAAGAATCACATCCTGGAGTCTTTGGGGCTGACAGGAATGTCCCACCAGGATTCTATTCCTGCTGTCTAGACCATGGTCTAGGTGCCCCAGACTTTGGATTTCTTTGGTCCAATGGCCTGAACCCAAACAGTCCTCTCCCCCAGGCTTTACCATCCAAGAATATAATGCATGCAAGTTACAGAGACTGTGGACAGGGTTTCTGACTGTGGGCTTGGTGCCCACAGAATCCATGTGAAGTCCTACAGTTGGAGATGGAACTGGGAATGGTAAGAAAATGTGAGCAGACTAGAGGCTGAATACCAGGGGCAGAGAGCCAGGAATTGGCCTGATCTCATTCAAGAATTTCCATCACAAACTCAGGAGTCCAAGAATTCTAGATTTGAACATGTTCTCGATCATTATGAATATATATTTGACAGAGTAGGAGGATAGAATGTGTTTTTTTTTTTTTTAAGATTTTTATTTATTTGAGAGACAGAGAAAGAGAGTGTGTGGGGAGGGATGGAGAGGGAGGGAGAGGGACAAACATACTCCATGCTGAGCATGGAACCATATGCAGGACTCTATCTCAGGACCCTGAGATCACGACCTGAGCCAAAATCAAGAGTCGGACACTCAACGGACAGCCACCCAGGTGTTATTTGATGACTCTTTAGTTTCATTTATAATGTCATTTAAAATATTTAGGTGTGTCGTCTCCATTTCTGCTCTGGGGCTCCATAAACATCAAGGATGGGTTTTGCCTCAGGACCCCTTAATGGTCCCTCAGGGTTACCTGAGGAGATGAGAGGCTGTGTTTCCAAAGGGTTCATGCTTCCCAATCCCATCTTTAGGCAGAATAGTGCTTTTAGTTATTTCTCATGTCAGATTTTATTAGAAAATAATAATCTGCTGGCTTAAAGTAAATGTTTAAAAAACATCAGCAATTATAATATTAAAATTTCCAGTGACTTTAGAAGTCTACTAAAACTTCTTGATTTTATTAATGAGAAAACCAAGAATCCTAGAAGACGAGAGAGCTCCAGAGTCCTTGGTGAATGCTTTTGGCTATCTTAATTACGTCCTGGTTTTGCCAGGCTCGTTGGAGATGCAGCCAGGGGTGGAAATTATAGTATAGTTAAGGTTGCTTTAAGATACCCAGCACACATTTTCAGATACTCCCAATTTCTGTGGCTCAGTTATCTAGAGTTCTCACCCCTTGAACCAATATTTATTGAGATGTAGACACAACAAGGCTAAACCATTTAGTAAGAATAAAAGTTATATGGTACTGCTTCTAAGGCAATGGCATTCTAAGCTTGCTTTCCAATTGTAAAATTAAGTATTCCATAGTGAGCAAATAAGGGAGGCATACTGGGAGTCCACTGAACGTAAAGCAGGAGGAACTTTCGGGGTTGGGGTATTGCGCAATATTTGTGCCCATTGGACTCCCTGCCCCTGGAGGTAAAGGGTTATTAATTATATAAGCTAGGGGTGTCTGGGTGGCTCAGTGGGTTAAGCCTCTGCTGAGCAGAGAGCCTGCTTCCCCTCCTCTCTCTGCCTGCTCTGCCTACTTGTGATCTCTCTCCCTCTGTCAAATAAATAAATAAAAACCTTAAAAAATAATAATAATATAGGCTACCTAGGACAAGTTGAAGTTTCTCACTTTTTTCCCTCTCTTCAGGTTGCAGACAGAATCTAAGTGCGATAACCCCACCCAAGAGTGATCTCGGATTTACCATTCCTCTACCCATGAAAAAGTAGAATCTCCTCAGAGATTTCTGGGGACTGGAGGTGGACCTGTTTTGCAAAAGCAGAAACTTCTACTTCCTGCTCGAGAGACCAACACCTTAAGAGTCCATCCTTCCTGGACTGAATACAATGGCTCAACCCCTGTTTTCTCAATCCTCACAACCCAACCTCTTTTCTGATACCAGCTATTGTTTCTCTCAGTCCTTCTTTGCTTCCTTTGCCAGCTTTCGGCTCCCCTCACACATGGATGATGTCTCCCCTCAGCAGGGCTCTGGGCACTCATTGTCACGGCATCCACCCTATCAAGTTTTCTACCCTCGTACTTGTAGTAGCTTGGGTGTCAGTCCCTCAGGATGGTGACTGAGCTATTGTGGGAGTGATGCTGGCATTGTCTAGAGCTCCTATGTGTAGATCGACAGTTTGGAATCCCCATGTCCTGAAGCTGAGGGACACAGAGGCCTCAGTGGATAATTTTTTCAGTCCCGGCAAGAAACAACTCCATATGTGGCTCAAGGCAGCATAGAGTGTGGCCAGTGGGAAGAGCAACGGGCATAGAGTGCTGTTTCAGGTTTGCAGCCAAGCCCCACGTGGAGAGGAATCCTAGATACTAGCTAGTGAAGTTTAGGACATTACCTTCTAATATGACGTCAGTGTGAGTAGGTAACCAGGATCTAATGAGATATGGTAAGAAATCTGGGGCTGCTTAGAGATTGATTGATTGTGTACTATTGATTCCATACTATTTTCTCCTTCTGTTCAGGTTTCAGAATTGATGGCTCAATTATTATAATAATTATTATTATTATTATTTTTAAAGATTTTATTTATTTTATTTGACAGAGAGAGAGATCACAAGTAGGCAGAGAGGCAGGCAGAGACAGAGGGGGCAGCAGGCTCCCTGCTGAGCAGAGGGCCTGATGCGGGGCTCAATCCCAGGACACTGAGATCATGACCTGAGCCGAAGGCAGCGGCCCAATCCACTGAGCCACCCAGGCTCCCCGTATTATAATTATTTTTAAGCTGCAGCGTGATTAATTGCCCTCAACTTAAAAAAAGTTTTAAAAACATGAATACATATCCAAAGTGTAGTGGTAATGAAAGATATTCTTAACAAAACCACAGATGTATTTTATATACATACTTTGAAACTATGATATTTTGCCTACATGTATTATAAAATATATAATATTAATAATATATGATTTGAAATAATGCATAATTTATTAAATAGAGTATAGGTTTGTTCTCTGAATTTGAAGTAAGGTTAAGAATAAGCTAGGGGACAATAAAGCTGCTAAAAAATTGGATTTCCCCCACATTTCAGGTGGAAGAGAATAGAACCCTCCCCTCCTCTTAGAGAATCACCTGGCTTGTTAGAGACATTTTAAGTGTTGTAAAGACTGTGGATTCTGCAGCCCTGTCATATGGGTTCAAATATCAGTTCTATTACTTATTGAGTAAATTACTTAACCTTCCTGTCTCCTCAAGTATAAATGGAAATAACAGCAGACCCTGTGTCATAGGATTGATGTAAAAAGCTAAATGTCTTACATATTTTTTATTAAATTAGTTTCCCTTTTCTTAAAATGATAGCAGAATTGGAAACTCAGGCAGTTAAGAAAGTTGTTGGAAGGTCTCTCCCGAGAATTCCATACCTTATTTGTGATGAGTTATGAACAGAGATCACTAGAATCCCATGGAAAAATTAAATATCTTTAACTGAATTCTCCCAAATTCTAGACTCAATAGCTATCTATCTACCCAGTCAACTCTCATATTCAATTCAAAGTTATTGTGAATATTGTTTTCTATTTGAGCAGAAAGCCAGGGCTGGATTTAGCTGTGGCTGTTAACAATTGAAAATGTTATTTATTTGCACCTGAGATTATATTTTTTTAAGTTTCACATTTTATATGTATAAATGTAGTGGGGATTAAAAGGAAGGTTAAAATAGTAGAAGTGGTACATATATATATGTACACACACCACATACACAGACACACACAAATGGAAGCAAGTAGAAAAATCAAATACTTTGTCTATCTGGGAAAACTGAGAAGTAAAAACCTCCACAGAAGACCACAGACTGGGTACCATTATTCACCTGGTGACAGGTACCCAAGCTGTAGCAATGGTGTCTGAAAGGAAATAAACAGCCCTACACATGCAAGCCTTGCAAACAAAATACTAAAAGTGATGGCTATTGTCACTTCTCTAACAACTTAAAAAAATTCTTGCATTCCACTGAATTAAGCGGGGGTGGGGGGGTTGGGGGTGGGGGTAGGGGGTGGGGGGTTGGTGAGGGGGTGGGGTGGGGGGGAGAACACTGGGAATCCTAGATTTTAACCCTGCCTTTGCCTCTGAGCATGTCTGTAGTTTTAGGCTGGTTATTTCACCTGGGTGAGCCTCCATTTTCTTATGGGGAGATTTGACTAGATGATTTATAAAGAATCTTCTAGCTCTAAGATTATACGACTCTGAATTCCATACATGTGAGGAGTTAGAGAGAGGCTGGAGACAGATCAATTTTAACAGGAACTAGAACTTGTGTGGCTTTGAAATAAGAGTGCTAACAGAACTGAAAGAAAAATATAAACTCCAGATGAAACTTCTTAGGAATAGGTAATTACATAATATCTTTTGAGGATGTTATATACTCTTGCCCCATAATTTCTAGTTTTATACATATTTTTCAGCGACACCTGAAAAATAGAGAGAGCTTGGCTAACCACTAGCAATTGTCATCTCAGATCATGTTTACACTTCTCTCTTTGTGAATGTTGATCTAAAGTGGAGGGGGAGGGACACTCTTTTTCATGACTTGACTACAAGTCCCAGAATATGTCACATAAGAAAAAGCAAAGCAAAGTTTATGGTTTAGGTTAATCTTTAAACCCGCTTTTTGTTGTTTGAACCTCTGAGTCTCTGGGATTTTTATGTTCTTAGAATTCTATTTCTTGATAACTAGACAAGATATTGGAATTTTATTACCAAAAATGTTTCATGGCCTCCTAACTGGGGGGGGGGGGGGAAAAAACACCATGTTACTGTCTGATCACTAGATGTCAGACACTGTGCTAGGAACTTCTTTAGTCCTCAACATAACCGATTGTAAGACACGCTATAAAAACCCATTTTACAGAGGAGGGAACTAGAGTGTAGAAATTTTAGTCACATAATTTGTAAATGTGAGAGTTGGAATTCAAAAGCTTTGTCACTTTGGCTTTAAACGCTATTCAATTTCTTTAACATCATTGACAGGACTGTAAATGCTTACTTTCCTAACGTTTAATTTAAATATGTACCCCATTACGGAACGCTTTATAGTTGATAGACTTGGTTCTTCTGAGCAATATATGTATTCTTTTCTTTTATGGTGCTGAATCTGACAAGCAAATGTCTTCTAACAATGAGGACATCTTGATCAGACAGTCTTCTATTGAACAAATGTTACCTAAACGCACTTATTATATGCTGCACGCCAACATTTTACAGAGAGCAGCTTAATTAATTTTCATTCTAATAAAATGACCATATCCGATTATTATATCCAGTTTTACAGATGAGAAAGAAAACTAAGCCATGGAAAGGACAGGACTCTGGCCCAACATCATACAGCCCGTCAGTGACGGGAACCGAAACCCAAATCATCTGGCTCCAGTCTGGGATTTTAGCTCGTTTATTACTCTTGATTGTTTAAAAAAAGTTTCAATACTGTCTTCTCACTTCCCAGTTTTAAAGGTTTAAGCTGAAAGGAGCTGCTCTGGCTCTGACAGGTACTCACCAGCTCTCCCAGGACTGAGTAGTGCACTCACACAGGGATAACCGGAAACCATTCCCAGCACTCGCTGGCCTCCCAGGGGCTGGACAAACACCACAGGCAGCCCAAGCTACAGAAAAACAAATACAGCTCCGTCGGCCTTTTATTGCACTTGATTAATATCCCAGCCAGTTTTGTGGTGGTCTTCTTAGACAGTATTGCAGGGACAAGAATCCCAGGAAGGAAGGTGGCGAGCACACAGTTCGACTTTGAAATTTGTTTGTGCTAGTTATTAAGAGTTCATTTTTCCCAGCATGGCAGGCTTCCCCAAAGGCTTATCCTTGAAGTTGGGGTTCTTGGTTCTAATCTTTAGATGAGTTCCTTTTTTTTAGAAAGACCAGCTAACGTGAAGGCCATCAGCTCACTGTTGGGTGTGGGGTTCTGAAAGGTGGGTAAATTTGGCAACAAACCAACTATATCAATTGCCCACCCCCACTCCTTCTCCCCCTACGTTCCTCACTCCCCACAGGGTGCCTAAGAAAACAATCCCGTTATATTAGCTGAGCTTTATGGAAAAACTCAACTAACATATTTAACACACTAGCTATGGATTCATTAAAAACTGCCTTGCGAAGTTGGCCCCGATACTAAGCAATATGAAGAGGAAGAAGCAAATTGTATTGAAAATCAGGAATTTCCAGCTGTTCGAATGAAACACCCCAAGGGCTGTGGAAGATGTAATGTCTCCAGAATGGAAAAAAAATGCTGACAACTTTGCATTTTGGATGGCACCCACAGTTAGTAGACATGCAGGTGATCCTGATGAGCGAAGGCTTCCTTCCCAGTTGGAGGACAGATGCTGCAACTGTAGTCATAGTGGGTGCATAAAGAGACCCCAGCAAGAGCAGCGGGGGAAGGGATGGAGCTTTCGTAAAGACATGAAAATCCAAGGCGGATGCTGGTGGAGGACAGAGTCAGTCAGCCTCGCTGGTGATGGCAGGCTCCTGCTGGGATAAAAAATATGAGGCAAAATATAAGGAAAATCTGATAAAAAGCATATTTTGAAACTGCTGCGGCTGAGACAGCATGGTTTAGTGCTTATGCTTTCTCCATAGTTCAGTTTCAAACGGAGCTGGCTCCGAGTACCTCTCCCCGCTCGGGAAGGCTGCTCCTCCAAGACAGGGCTGACATTTTTGGCGTGGTAGTCTCCAGAAGTTTGCATTGGCACCCTCTGGCTTGAAACTGGACTCTGGATAAACAAAGTTCTGCAGTTCCCAGTGCTGCCAGACCCTTAAACTCCATAAACATCAGCATTCATCTCCCACCCCTCACTGCCCCCCCCAGCCCATGAAAATGAAAAGAAAATGAAACTGTATTAGAGATTGTTTCCCTTGAATAAACACCAAACATACTCTAAAAACCAAAGCTGCTCTCCTCTCTGATATTAAACCCAGTAATTACACTATGAAACCTAAGCCTATAAATTCAAGCTTGGGAAGGTGAAACTGTACAGAGGGAGAAACCCAGGAAAATGTGTCCATTCTGCACATGTAGAGACCTTTTTCTTTTGAATGCTCGTCCGCGTGATAGAACCTCACCCCGGGGCCGTGAAAATCACTAGACCCCACCGTTTCAGTGATGTACCTCACTTCCGTACTCAGATCGCCAGGCTCTTTAAAAGCATAAACGTTCTAGATACAAGGAAGTCGATGTCCTCTGGGTTTATTTTGTGTGTCTGGGCGTGTGTGTTCTCCCCCATCTCTGAACTGATGAGATCTTTGAGAATAGCCCCGGAAGCCACGGCACCCTGTCTGACAGGTAGCAGGGTGACCTGACTGGGAGGCTAAGTGCCTGAAGAGAAGCTCTGTTGTTTGAAATCAGGCCCCGTTTGTGGTTTGTTTGCTCAGGGGGCAGCTGACCTCCATCATGAAGTTATATCTATCATTCAGGCCTCCTCAGCACTCTGGGGACAGGGACTCTCTCTCTCTCTAGCCACGCACAGTGACATTCAGGCAATTGTTCTTTGGAACCCACAATGAGCTGGAAACGCCAGGAAGAAGATTTTTTGGTCTTACTTCTTTATCTTTGCTTTGCCTCTTTCTGCAAGTGGCATTCGTTTGCTTATCAGAAGAGAAGAACCTTGGGTTCCAGTTCAGAATTCCCTTAGTTCACTGAACGTTTTAATCTAGAGAAAAGTTTGGAATGGTTTGGACCACTGAAAGAAAACTTTTTAAGAGCATTTTTCTTAGGCTCAAAAAAAGAAAGACCTCGTCCTGTTTGGTGGAATGTTTTATATGCCAGAGAGGAGAAAGCGAATAGAGCAGCAAAGCAAATGTGCTCTCAGTCCACGTGGCCACATTTGTCCTTTAGCAATGGATTCCTCCATTCCGTAGTTAAAGGGATTTGTCTCCTCTTCAGGATATTTTGACATACTTTTGTCCTTTCTCCCCAATCTATTCTATTAACAATATCTTTCACTCTCCTTCCAGAAAGATGCTATTAGGTTCTTATCTTGCTTTTTTAATGTGGCTGTCTGCTTCCTTAATTTAGGTTACAGCTACATTTGGGCCAACCAGGGCCTTGTACTGGACCATCATGCCACATCTGTATCTGCCCTTGGTGGATGGCAAGGTCAATGCCTCCCAGCTCTATGTGGGGCATACCCCCTTTGCTGACCCAGATTGGAAACCATTTAAACTTTGCTTGTGGCCTTTTCTTTCTCTTCCATGTTCTATTTCTATGTGTTCTCAAGCCTTCTTATCCTCAGGCATATATAGATGAGAGTCACCACTTTTTATTGTCATGGTGCCACAGGGTGTTTAATTCTGCAGATGATAGTCTTTCACACACCTGTGAACACACAGATAAGCAGGATGGGGCATAAAAACTCTTTTATTAAAGGCTAAGATATGCCAGAGACACAGCTATGTGGGGCTGTGGGCTCCCATGCCAGGAAGGATTCCTTCGCTGTCTCCTCCATCTTCTTGTGCGTATAGTGAAGCATTACCTCCATGTTTAATTTTTACAATGGTCTATTGAATTCTCTGCTAAAATGACACACTACAGAATCTATCCTAAGAGCAAATGGAGAGCAAAATCATAAACCCAAGCAGATAAAAACCACATCTGAGTCAGACCGATGTTTATAAATTGATAACAATTAAAACATGTGAGCATGGGGCAAGCGTTACATGAAGTGCAATTTTCAAAAAACTGTGTTGGCCAAATGACCGTGGAGGGCGGGTTTATCATGGAGAATAGGACTTGGGTTAGAGAGGAGGGTGGGAAAAAGAGAGTCAGAAAATGAAGCATTAGAAAGACCCACAGACTCGTTAAGGTGTGGGGGTCTCTGTGTCACCATGTCGTCACTCAGCAAATACATCCTGAAAAGTCAGATGATTATTTGATGGGGTTCATGCGTCTGTAGGGTCTCAGTACAACCAAGAACACAGTAGGATCAGTTCACTGGTGGATTTCAGTCGGCGTGGGCAGAGCAAAGGAGGAAAAAGCACTGACTGCTGTCCTCCACACTCACAATGGATAGATGTGTCTATCGGAATGCTTGCTCACTTGTTCATACAAAAGAACAGGTCTATCTGACAAAAAAATGCCTCTATTAGCTGTGTGCAGTCGTCTTCATCATAAAAACGTCTATTTGGGAAATAGAGGGATGAGGAAGTAAGGAAATAAATAGTCCACGTTTCAGTGAGGAATGAATTTGGGTTATCTTAAAGGTTATTGTCATCAAGGAATGGTCAGGTGACACCTGTTTTCCAAGAGAATCCTAAACAAGTAGAACAGATCATAATAATGAGTCGCTGGCTAGAGCCTGAGTGTACTCACTCTACTGGATACTGTTGGACCACAATGCTTCTGCATTTATGAAACTTAGCAGTTTAGAAATGACTGAAGCATGGGTTCTAGTTAATTAAAATTTTAAAGTATTTTACATTATTACTCTTTAATTTCTTTATTAAGGCTTAGGAGTCACCTTGGAATCATTAATGGCCAATTTACAAACAACAGAGGAGTATCTTCTTAACCTGTTTCCAGAAATCTATTTGTATGTTTTGGTTTTATTAAGATGAACTGGAGGGCGCATGCAGATTTCTAAACTATGAATTCATGAAAAGGTAATTGTTAAGAATCAAGGGAGGAATTAGAGGAAAATTACAATAATATCCCTTGCTTCATAGAGAAAGAAGTGGGGAAGAGTTCCAATTTGCTCAGTTACTCTGAATTTTTCTGCAACTAATTCCTCTGATGTCCACCGCACCCCCCCATTCTTAAAATACATGACCCTCAACTTGACACTTCTTTAGATGGAAAGACCCACTCTTAGTGCTAGTATTTCAAGCTGTGGATTTCCCTCTTGTATTTTCCTAGCCAATCCAACAACCTGCTTTCTAATTTCCAAACATTTCTCATTTTTGTTTGTTTGTTTTTGTTTTGTTTGTTTGTTTGTTTTCTGGTCTATTTCTGCTCCCCTTTTTGAGTTTTACTTGCACCCTATAGTATATGTGCATATGCATATCCTGCACTAAGGGGAGTCATGAGAGGGAAGGAAGGTAGAGTCTCATACTAAATGCCCCATTTTAAATAGGCTCTTGTAAGAAAGGTTCCTTAGAGAAAGACTTATATCTCAGTGTTGGGATTAAAAACTGGTAAGGAAGCTAAAGGGTAGTTCTGTGATTTTTTTAATAGTTCTGTACATTTTTTTTTAAAGATTTATTTATTTATTTGACAGACAGAGATCGCAAGTAGGCAGAGAGGCAGGCACAGAGAGAGGAGGAAGCAGGCTCCCCGCTGAGCAGAGAGCCCGATGTGGGGCTCGATGTGGGGCTCGATCCCAGGACCCTGGGATCATGACCTGAGCCGAAAGCAGAGGCTTTAACCCACTGAGCCACCCAGGCGCCCCAATAGTTCTGTACATTTCTTCTTCTGCCCTATATTCTGTCTATTCTTTTATTAAACCATTGTCTGATTTTTACACTTTTATTTTATTCTAATCTACTAACACAATTTCCTTTCATACTACTTTTTCTTTATTTTTTAGTTATTAGTGGTACCTTTTATTCTGTAAGTGATTTTGATCTTTTTTTTTTTCATCAATGTAGTTTTATTAACTCTGGATACACATGTAACTGGTCTTTGACATGTAAAGATAGCAATCAAACAATTTTATCACTTCAAGTGATATATATTTAGAGCTAATAAACTAGATTTGTGGAGGTATAATAATATTTCACAGCCTTGGGAAGGTGTAGTCATGGGACTTAATCATAAGGAGGGATAGGGGATATGTTAGAGAAATTTTTTTCAAACTTACAAAACACATATCAGAATTTATACTATATAATAAAGATTATAATAAATTTAGTAAATATGGCAAATCACTTTATGTATTCAAGTCTTCTTGTTTCTTTTAGTAAAATTTTATATTTCTGGGTTTTTTATATGTAACCTGCTTATATTTTGATAAGTTTATTTCTAGGAATTTTATATTTTTGTTCCCTATTAAGAATTAGAAATTTGTTTCATAATAATTTCCAACTAGTTTTTATTGAAATATGTAAAAGTTACTTTTTTGTACGTTTATTTTGTAACATACTAAAGTAGTTCACATTAATTTAAATATGTTTCATCAATTCTTTTGAGGTTTTTTTTTCTTTTTGGTTTTCTAGTAGGAAATTATAGGTAATAAGTTGTATTGTAGGTAAATAATTTCCGTACTTCAATATTTATGTTTCTCCTTTCTTATCCTTGCTTTTTAAAGAAGCTAGAATTTTCTGTGGTTATAGTTTTCATTCTTGTCTTGGTCTTTACTCAATGATATTGCCTTTAGATTTAACAATTAGGCATGATATTGGCCAGATTGACTGATTGACTCATTGGTTTTATTCTTCCTCTTTGTCAACATAGCTGAGTATTACAGATATACAGAAGGTAAAACAAAGACCATTGATAAATCCAGTGCAATCCCAATAAAAATGGTGATAAAAATGATTCTGAAATTCATGCAAGAATTCATAAGAATATCCAAAAGCTTTTAGAAAAGAAAACTAACAAGAAGAACTTCCCCTGCCTCGTAATAAATATATTTACAAAATACAATAACAAATATAATTAGAAAATTATGATTGAGTGTTTACGCATTCACTCAGTATATATGGACTGCAGGTTTACTACAATTAGGGGATAAAAATATAGCACACAAGCTAAAATTGTATCTCAGATACAGTGAATAATTTTTTAGTGTGTGTCCTGTGCAATATTTGTAACACAGTTATACTAAAAAAATTATGCATTGTGTATTTGAAATTCAAACTTAACTGGAAGCCCTATGTTTTACATGGTATCTTAATTGAATACTTATATGTACATCGATGTATTATAGACAAATAATTTTCCTGTCCCAATATTTATATCATTACTTTAACTTAGTTTTTTTTTTTTTAACAGAGGCTAAATTTCCAGTGGTGATAGTTTTCATCCTTGTCATCATTTTCATACAATGATAGTGCCTTCATTATTTAACTAGTAAGTATTTAATACTTAAAAATATATGTGGAGCATAACAAATAGCATGGAGGACATGGGGACTTAGAGTGGAGAAGGGAGTTGGGGGAAATTGGAAGGGGAGGTGAACCATGAGAGACTATGGACTCTGAAAAACAATCTGAGGGTTTTGAAGGGACGGGGGGTGGGAGGTTGGGGTACCAGGTGGTGGGTATTATAGAGGGCACGGATTGCATGGAGCACGGGGTGTGGTGCAAAAATAATGAATACTGTTATGCTGGAAATAAAAAAAAAATTAATAAAAAAAAATAATAAAACAAACAACAACAAAAAAATATATGTATATATATACATACACACACATACATGCCTGTATATTCATCCCCTGTATGCCACTGGGGAACAAACTGGAGAAATGAACAAAAATTCTGCCTCCATTGAACTCTCAGAAATAACAAAAATAGCAAAACAACTCAAAACAGATCTGGGTATATTTAAGCACCTGGTATATAATAAAGATATTATTTAATGTTAGTGGAAAAGCAGATAAATTATTTTAAAGATATCAGTGTTATAATTGGCTTTCCATTGGAAAGAAACCTAATAAAACCAGATTGTTACCTTATACTATATGCAAAATTTAAATTCTTTCTAGCTAAAGATAATTTTGAAGAAAATGTAAGAGAATGTTTTCTTAATTATTTATTTATTTTAAGTTTTTTTTGTTGTTGTTATTATGTTCAGTTAGCGAGCATATAGTAGAGAATATTTTCCTTGTCTTAGGATGAGCAAGGTGTTTCTAAACAAGATGCAATACTGAAAATATACAAAGAAAAATATTGGTAGATTTTACATTAATTGCAATTTCTTTCAACAAGTCTGTTGAAAACAAAGGATATATTGATTGTCAGAAAATATTTGTAGCCTATATAAGAATAAAATATTAAATATCAATATTAATTTATAAATAATCCCTACATATAAAAAAGAGAAGTAAACAAACAAAAAGAACTCTGGAGAAACTATACAAGTAGGAATTTTTAAGTCTATTAATAATGAAAATTCAAATCAACAGTGACAAGTTGCCAATTTTCACTTTTCAAATTGATAAGAATAAGGATAAAATACGTGATCTTGACAGAAATGTGGGAAAAGGAGCACTCCATGAATTATTTTGGATAATATATAGTGATGTGATACCTTGTTAGAGACTACTTTGCCATTATTTAACAATATTTTGTTATGTGTTCTCTTTGATTCTGAAATTTCACTTTTGGAAATTTCATGTAGAGTATTCACACATGTGCACAGATATGAATTTCACTGTAAATTTCAATAATTGCTGCATTGGTTATATTAAAAACATAGAAACAACCTAAATATCCACTGTAATAGACTGGCTCCCAAAGTGATCAAGTCCTAATGTCTGGAACATGTGGCTGTTACTTTCTGTGACATAAAAAAGGACTCTAATTTAGCGATAAATCTAAATCATGGCTTATAAGCTAAGGTATCGTTTAAATTAAGGATCTTGAGATTCTCTCCAGTTATCTAGATGGGCCCTATTCAGTCACAAGTATCCTTAGAAAAAGGAGACAAAAGGAGATTTGACCTGCACAGAGCAGAAACCCACAGAAAGACAGAGCAGAGATACATTTGAGGATGCTGGTCGGAAGTTGGAGGAATGTGGCCACAAGTAAAGGAATGCCAGCAGTCTCCATCAAGAGGCAAGGAATGGATTTTCCCCTACTGCCTCTGGAGGGAGTGTAACCCTGCCAACAATTTGATTTCAGCCTAGTGATACAGATTTTAGAATTCTGGTGTCCAGAACTGTGAAAGAATGAGTTGTTTAAAGTCATCTAGTTTGTGCTAACTTGTTACAGTGGCCATGGGAAAATAGCAGCCCCACAAAAAAGAGGAACAGTTACAAATTATATGATGTCCGTCCGTAGGTGGGAATTTAATCATTGCAATAAAGGGCGTGTCTATATAAGTACATGGAACATGTTCCAAGATATAAATTGCAGTTGCATGCTATTTGTAGCATAATCTCATGTAGTCGAAAAAAGTAAACCTATATGTGTATACATATAGCTATGTAGATAGGTCCTTGTCCAGATGTTATTTTTAAATATAAATGCAGAAATTACCTATGGAAGAGTGTAAGTTGTGGGAGGAAGAAAGAGAATTTTCACAGTACTATACTGTTTATGTATTTTGCAACATGCATATTTTTGTTATATTATTTGTATCATTTTTGTATAAAGAAAAATGTGATTGGAGCTTCCTCCAAACTACATTTTTACTGATTTTAAATATCCAATCTCTTTGAATGCTTATTTAGTGTTTGTCTCCTTTACTAGACTTAAAGTTGCTTGAGAGTAGGAACTTCACTTGTCTTGTTCACTTTTGTCTCCAGTACCTAATGCTCTGCTGTCACATATTATACTCCTTAAAAAATAACATGTGAAATGCATGATGGGCTGTAACATCTATCAGTAGCAGCCAAAGGTGAGCACACTCACAAACTGACAGCAGACGCAGGCAGAGCCTTAAGAAATGACAGCACACACCTTCGTTTCTTCAGTCCTTCCCTCCAACACTATGACAGCAGCGGCAACTTAAGCAGGAAGACACACCCAGATGTTCCACCTCTGTTTCCATCAGATAACTAGCTCGCTGTCATAAGCTTGGAATATTCTGAGGGGATCCCAGCTAGTGCTGCCCTGATTGCCACGTTGAGGACCGTGTCTCGCCATTTAGAAGCAGTATGGGGAGCCAGTGCATGCAAACACAGGGCAAATCTGGAATGGCATTTGTAGAAACAAGTATGGCTCACTTCCTGCAGAAGTTTCCAGGGTAGATGCCAATGTCTTTGCCATTCCTTCACCCTTGAGGAGCAAGTCTCGCTTGACAGAGGCAACGTAGGGACTCCAGCCAGTTGACCTCCTTGGGGGGTTAGCGTCCCCTGCTCCCTGTGCCTGGCATGGACAGCATCTCTGATGGATGAGAACATAGAGGCTGTGGTGCATAATGAGTTTAAGGAAAAATTAGTCTGAAAAAAAAAATCACTTAGGTCTCAAATTTCTAGTGATATTTATAGAAGTTGTGGGTTAAATTTCACTTCACTGACTTTGTCCTTTACATTGACAAGCTAGATAAGATGATCTCGTTTTAAATAATCTTTTGTGTTTAGGTATTTCTCTGGCAGTTTTGTATTACAATTTTAAAAATAGACTAGCCTATGCCTATATTCATGTTGGCTATGGTATTTTGAACTTGATTTCTGAGGCTGCTGACAGCTTTTGAAAGATTTAACAACTGGCAGCAAGCAAAACTCCCATAGAATGTGTTCTATGAAATTTTTCTCCTGGAAAAAAAAAAAAGACATCATTTAGCAGGTAATATATTGCAATAAAAATATGGTTATGCAATAATGGCTCATTAATATGACAAATCATAACATAACCTTTTTTATTAAATGTAAAAAGCAATTTATTGAAATGAAGACATCTTTCCTATGGCGCATTTCTGTAGTCATTGGTTTGAAAGGTTTCTTTTTTATTATTATTCAAAACAGTCATTTTGATTTGCACAGGAGATAACAGTTGTTCATGACATTTTTATTTCTGCATAAACAGATTTCCATTTTGGCGAAGGTTAATACAGTAGGAATTTGTTTTTACTTTTGGATATACTGTGATACCGCTAGAGCACTTTGTTTGGTATGGAACCACTAATTTATCCTTTATGCCTTTACGATCTTGTCAGAGCCGCATGTCTCCCCTAGTTTTTCTAATCTAAAATAATCCCAGTGAAATCCTTTGATTGTCTGTTTGGACCTGCTCCATTCCTAAGCAGGAATGTAATGGGCTTTATGGCACTTACTTGGGAATAATTTATCCAGCAGAGTGACTATAGATACTTGTTTTAATAAGAATATGCTTTATGGTAAGTGGGGACTGCTATTTAATTAGCCAAAGGGAAAGTAGTTCATGATACAATCTGTTCCAATCATCTTGGACATTAAACAAAAAGTCAGGCTAAGTTATTTATGTACATGCACTTTATTTGTAGTTGCTTTGAGCAAACCTCTTCTCTGAAACTTTATAGCATTTTCTGAGTGAGCTGAATTGTGGTGTGGGAGGAATTGGGGAAGAAAAGGACATGAGAGCATCCTATAAAATTTTTGAAAAAGAAACAGAAGGCTTACTTATTGCTATCAAGGTTATGAGTACAGGCATACCAAATGGAAAACAGACAGAGAACTATGATTTATCCTCTGCCATTGGGTGCGTTTGGTAGAAAGTTGCCATCTTTAGTGCACAGTTGGTGGAAGAATGGAGTAAGGTATTGTGTGTGTGTGGGGGGGGAGCAGGTGTGTGTGTTTCCCTTAGATTTCCAATTGCTTCCAACAGGAACATGTTTCTGAAAATTCACAGTTATGGTTCTCTCTATTTTATTATGAGAAATAAGGGAAATTTATAAAAATCAATAAAGACCTGATAACTTCAATTTCTAGAGCAAAATTTAGCATCTAGGCACATTTTAAGAAATCTACCCTTCCTAATAAAACTATAATAATGATATAATGGGTGTAAGTGGTAGTCATTTCTAATTGGCCAACATTTAGGGTAAGTAATTGACCATTCAAAGGATTGCCAGTATGTATCTAAGGATGCATTAAAAAAAAAAAAGAGAGAGAGGGCGCCTGGGTGGCTCGGTGGGTTAAAGCCTCTGCCTTCAGCTCAGGTCATGGTCCCGGGGTCCTGGGATCGAGCCCCGCGTTGGGCTCTCTGCTCAATGGGGAGCCTGCTTCCCTTCCTCTCTCTCTGCCTGCCTCTCTGCCTGCTTGTGATCTCTGTCTGTCAAATAAATAAATAAAATCTTAAAAAAAAAGAAAGGAAACAAAATATGAAACTATATTCCTAGGGTATTACCTCCAAGGTTATGGTCAATATTTGTATCTTTTCTCCCTTCCCTGTGTAAACTGTTGCAAGCTCAAAGAAGTCACCTACTATAAACACAAAGAACCCAGGAGCTAGAATCTGAGACAACTGTGGCTCCACTAAATTTTACCCCCTGTGGAAAAAGTCTATTTCCCTATGTGCCCTTTCCACTTCATAATACTGCAGAGAGAATCACATGGGCTAATATTTGTTAGTGTCTTTTGCAAAGTGAAGGTCTAGTGTAAGTTAGCATTTGTTCATACAACTCCTTGAGCATAACGTTTTGTTTATAGTCATGTTTGCACATCCCTGCACAGTGCTTTCTACACCAGCATGGCTCTGAACTTGTCCTTAGTACACTCTAAATGGTGCATAATTTTTCTGTACCTATTTCCTCCACCTCTATTATTTTGTCCATCGTAGATATCTCATTCTTTTAAAATGACTCTAAAAACTACAGCTCAAACTAAAGAGCTTTAAATCACACAGTTTTTCTCTGTCACCTAATCAACCAAAGCACTGTCTTCACAACTGACGTATCTCTCAGCAGCAGTGCAAAGGTATAGCGCCACGCTAGGGTTATAAGGAGAACACTGGGTGCAAAGGACTCTGGTGCCATGCAGTAAGTCAGTGTGAAGGACCTGTATACCATTGTAGAATTTTCATATCATTTTAACTTTACACCCTTAGTCTCTCTTTACTATTGGCTGTTTTCTCTTCTTCTCTCCTGTTCTCCTGGGGAAATCTTCTCAGTTGCCTAAACAAAGACCCCAAAGATGGCTGCACATATGAAGTCATCTCCCAGACAGCTCAAGGAGGTTAGGAAAGGTTTTGGGGTCATTACTGGTGCGACCATTGATAATCACACGGTCCCAATCATCAGGAAACAGGGGCAGTGCAGCTGCCCCTTGAAATGGGAGCCTGGTTGAGATTGTGGATAGTACTCTTAACATCAGGAGACAGAAGAAGAGGTACTAAAGACCGAACTTCCCTTCAACTCTGTGGTCTCACACATCCCTCCGTGACTTGGAAAGTTTTCTGACATGGACGGTGTGCAGAGCGAGCTAGTCACTCCCTTTCCTCCTCCTGAAGATGTGTGAATGGCTGGTGCATGAAATCCCCCTGGTTGGAGTTAAATAAATACAGGTTTATGCCAGGAACTCAGAAAATACTTCATAGATATGACAAAGGGCCCAACATGGTTCGTGGTCATTTCAAGTGTTAGGGTATCAGAGTCAGTAATTTCTTTTTAAAAGGTTGTATTTGTTTCCTTTTTGGAATTCTTTAGGTCCTTTTGCTGCAGTTTTCTCCACACAGCATTATACAATTATGAAAATTTTTGACCACCATGATGGTAGTGTCCCCTAGTTGTTGGTTTTCAATGTCCAATTTGATTCGTGCTATTATTAATCTTATGTTAAGAAGTCAGTAAGACCTCATTTTTTTCTCAACCCATGTTTGCAACTCATGTGCACCAGTGTGAGCTCAGAGGGCGAGGACGGTGGTAAAATGAGGGTGAGCTCAGCTTCTGTGAACGACATTTTTCTCATAGCAAGTACTTCGTGTCCAAAGTCTTGAGTGTGTAATAGAGAGCTTGGATACATGGCTAAGACTTAAATGTAGATATCTGATTCATCATGGAACACTTATGAAATGAGTCTGAGTGTCAACCGATCTAAGTAGGAAGTGGAGAGAATTAAATACCCTGTTCTAGCCCCCCGGGACAATGGCAGCCTTGCTGACAGTTGGGGCTGAATACTTGTTACGTGGTGGCTACTCAACCAAACTGTTGACAAAATTGAATGGAAAGTATAAAATAAACTCCAACTCGGGCAAACATAGAACACAATAGGAATGATTTAGATGGGCAGATCTCTCTCTTATCACCAACTTTATAATGCTGGAAGTTCTGGAACCCTCAGGGTTTGGGCGAGTGGAATAAACATCTATCTGTATATCAGGATGTATGCTTGTGTTTACCATTATGGTATTTTTCATGCTTCTGGGCTTACTTTTGTCTTTCTCACCAGATTGCAAGTTCCTTGCGGGCAGATCTCATGTCACTTTGACATTTCTTTTCTTTACCCACACCAGCTTCTCTAATTTCTGTAACAGAATGGGTGCTCAGTAACCCCTCCACATTGGATAAATAATGGGTGAATGAGCAAATGACCATTGCTAAGTCCGGAGTAGAGCCTGTGTGCAACTGATGCTAGTGTTTTTTTCCATTTTCCTGGGGCTAGTTCATATGCCAGATGATGTTCCTTTTCTATACAAGTCAACTCCCAGAAAAGAAAATTATGTTATAATCACACTCAAAGTAGAGTTCAGCCTGAAATTGCTGCATTAAAATGATTATCTTGCATGAACCTAAGCATCTTAAGAATAATTAATGTCCTATATCAGTTGGTGCTTCTGCTCTTCCTGTTTGAGGTCCCTTATTATAGATTTCCTAACATTATTTTTTAATGAGAAAGAGGAAAGTATAAATTATGGAAATTAAAAATACTAATGTTTCTATTTACATTATTGTTCACAACCATAACCTGATTCTTAAGGTTCTTTGCTAAGAGCTAAGTCTATAATCTGAACTCTATTCTATTTGATTTGGTAAGACAAAGCTCCTTCTTATTTGGAGAGGGTAACAAAAGTAAGTCCATTTACCTGTGAGAAGCTGTTAGAAATAATTTTTAAAAACTATTTCCTGTCAAAGAACTCTTGTGTCACTTACTTCCTTTCTCACACATCAGCCATGGACAGTGGACAGGACAGATCATATTATCTCCATTTTGCAGGCAAAACTGTGATACATGAATTCATGTTCATTTAGTCCTTATGTAGGACACTACCTTATGTAGGACACTACCTGTGCATAACCCACAGGAATTGCTAGAGCTGTAAAACTAAACAGAGCTTCCTCTGAAGAAGTCAACAGCCTAGTTGAGGCAATATTGCACTTAGACTGAGGTAGTCAGAGTCCCTCTCTAGACACTAGGCAATAAAAGTCCCTAAATCCCTCTTCTGACTATTCTTCTCACCCCGGGGCCATGGAGTTGTGCCAGAATTTGAACTACCCTCTCTTCTAGACCACACATCAGAGACCCAGAATTCCTTGCCCCGTGAGGAAGCCCTACTCCCTGGGATTATGCATAACTTCTTCCCTGGTTTTCCCCTTTCAAGGGCACAACGCTCATCTCTAGGCCCAATAAGTTCCAGCCCAAAAGGCCTGCAAGGTGCAAAAAAGAACAAGGTATGAGAAGAGAAGAGTAGACAGCTCCAGAAAAAAGTTAGAGACAGAAGGGAAGGTAGGAAAGCCAGCAATTACAGGATGACCCGTGGTTAAGCGGAGTGATAGACATGAACAGAAAATGCTATGTCTGAAGAAGGACACCAACCCAGTTAGAGAATGAGAGTGGAAGAAAGGGATGTTGGCAAGGCTTTTAGGGAAGAGACTGAGCTGTGAGAGCAGGGTTAGAATTATGTTATGAGGCCAGAAAAGGAATGAAGGGCTTTTAGTAGAGGGAAAGATCACACAGTGAGATCGTGTGAAAATTCATGGACCAGCAGGTTCTTCCAGGTGGCTGAAGAAAGAGAGAAAGGGGCGAAAAAGTAATAGGGGAGAGATGAACAACTGTCAATTTTTGCTGCCAGCAGTTAGTCCCCTGTCTTAGGGCAATATGAACCTGATTTGATTTGGATTCTCCCCATCGGCTAATGTTAGGCAGGGCTGGGGGGATGCCCTCCTTTCTATTAGACTGAAGGCAAAAAGAATGGCAAAATCACAGAAGACTTTCTGTTTCTAGAGCATTTCCACATGGAACAGTCAAGCAGCTTCTAACTTAGAGCCCTTCTGGAACAGCCTGGTATCTCTCTGTGTGGAATTTTGTCCTGTAGCCTTCCTTTCCCACCAGTCAGCATCACACAGCCTTCTAACAAAAGTGGTTTTTGATTAAGCAAGTCATAGTTGATGTCATAGTTGGAAATCAGAGAGTTCTAGCTGATATTAGAAGAAAGCAAGGTCTGCCTATTGAAGGCCTTGAAGTCCATGCTGTGGCATTTGGACTTTATTTTGAAGGCAATGAAGAAGTGTAAAAAAAAAAAAAAAAAAAAAAGATGCTAACATGAGTGAAATGTTTAAATTATTGCCCAAAATATCTGGCTGCTCTAATTTACCTTAGTTAAGAATCTGGAATTCTCTGTAGAGGGGATATGTTAAACAGGTGGCCCTCAGTAAGACAAAAAGAGAAAAACATGGTGGCTCTTATTATTATTCCTATTCTTAAAGAAATGTAGCTCTCCAAATGACTTAATTTTACTCATTAATGAATAAATACTGAGCTCATAGCACTCTCTATACCTCTTCTTTTTAATATTTAGATCATGAAATGGTCATTGTTACCTAGATTAAGATATTTATAAATAGATAGGAGTAATATTAGGTATTCTTTTTCTTTGTGATTTTCATACTTTTTCCCATTATGAACAAAATATTAAGAATAGATTCTTTAAGAATTAGGTGAGAATAAACTTGTCCATTCTGAAAGCATGTGTTAAGCATACATTTATCGGTCCACCTTGGTCAAAAATTATTTTTATACATTTCAAAGGGAAAAGGCAATTATGATATGTTTAACTCTTGAAGTAATTTATCCATCCATTTAGCAACTGTATTAAGGTATTTTAATGCAAGGTGCTACACTAGACACATTTTCTAATGACTCACTCAACAAACATCCAGTGAGAGACAAACCAATTACGCACTATGCATTGTTTTACAGTTACTCTGACAATTCTAAGATTTGTCTTTTTAAATAAAATCTCTTCAGACTTTGAAAATACAAATGTTCCAGTGACCTGGCAAATCCAGGAGATTTCATGTGGCTGGCTGTCAGGGAAAACGTGTGTATCTTTGCAGTTTTGGCAAGTTGGGGGCCTACAAGGTAAGAACAAGACCTTGATGCCCTTATGACTTTATTAGCTATTGTACTCCGAAGACAACAAGCCTACATGTTTTGAAATTTACTATTTCCTGGAGCTTTTCCACAAACAGTTTTGAGGTAGTATAGAATACTTGATCAACTGTCACCCAAGGCGATTTGAAGGAAATGCAGGAAATGGAAGGGTCTTTTTTAAACCTTGAAAATGCAAGGTCTTCTCTTTCACCATGATGAAGAAAAATAAACCCTTATAGAGAAGATCTATGGAACACTGAGGTTGAAATTCCAAGCTCTGCATTACTACAATTTCTGGACATCGTCACAAAAACTGCTAAGCAGTGTGTGCAGCTCTTTGCAAATCTTGTCAGTAAGACAACTTCAGTGAGAACTGGAATTTTATGATCACAGATATTACACCTGACGCTATATCATGGTTAAAAATGAATTTGGAAAGATACAAGGACTCAATTAGCAAGGCAATGACGAATAAGCAGCATTCCAGAAATCCTCACTCTGTGATACTTTGACATTTATAGCTGTGTGACTTTAAGGAGGATGCCTAATCTAATTCAGTCCTAGTCATCTCATCTGTAGACACAGCTAAGAATACCTACTTCTTAAGATTACTGGGACAATTTCATGAGATAACGTATATAAAGTGCAAAATGAAATTCCTGGCATATACTAGGAGTTGAATAGATGCCGTGTCCTTTCTATTCTTGTTAGTGCTGTGTGCGATTTACTCCCGGGAGAAGGTAAAGCTCTTTTAAAAATGGCATTCATTTTACTGATAATAGAATTAAAAAGTTATCTGCCAATTACTGAAGACCTATTTTGTTCCAGATTAATAATACATTGTTTACATTGCACAATTATGTGAAGTAAGCCTTATTATCTCCGTTTTACTGATAAAGGAAATAAGACCCAGAGAGATTAGATGACTCGACCAGGGACATATAACTAGTAAGGGAAGCTCCATGGGATTCTAGGCCTGATTCCAAAGCCCCTACTCTTTCTGTCTTTCTATTTGTGCACACATTATCAATCAGGAGGTGATGATTAGAAGCTGATCAATCACTTACACAAATCACTGTAAGAGTGGTTACACGATCAAAAATGCTTCACCATTAGAGATATCTTAATGTTGTCTGGGCGGGTTTTTTTCCCTTATACCTTTGATCTTTATTAATTACAATTTTTTTTTCTTAATTTTCTTAAAATCCCTAGCATTGAAAATTTTTCATTTAAAATCTGATATTTACAAACATGCCCATTTGAATTTTTTAAGGAGTTCATTTTTCCATGAAGTCTCATTTGCTAGGGCACACATCCCAACCCTGCAAGCACAGAGAATTGCAAGGCTTTCTGGTCAAATAGGAGCAGGATGGGGGATGGATTGAAGCTAGTATTTATACGTTAATTCCCTGGGTTGGAGTGTTAATGTATGAATATCACTAGGCCTCAGGGTGCAGTCATAGGAGGCCTTCTCAGTTAATTTCACTATTTCATAAAGAGAGTCAAGAATGTTTTATCCCAGGTCCTTCCCCGGGGATTTGCCTTCTACTCCATACTGTCAGTAGCCTTTACAAGAAGACTTGTTAAGTTCTCATCAGTGATTGCGATCTATTGTATTGTATTTTATTGTCAATAATTGTCTATGTGAATATATACACGGAGGCCCAGATGCATCAAATGAGAAGGGATGCAGATTTATCTTCCCACATGACTTTTCTGAATAACTATTTTTCCACATTGGAGTCATTGTGGAGAGCAGGAAGCTCTGTTTTTTCTTGCTGTTCTCTGTTTCTACCCATCTGGTGAGAGAGAGTACCGTGGTGTCAGTGGGTGTCCTCTGCAGTCTCAGCGCTGAGCACATTGGTATGCTGTTGTAATTTGCCATTTTCCCCTCTTAAAAGTACCCCCCCACCAAAAAAAAAGTCCTTCTGTCCTGCATTCTAAATACCAATCAAATGTTAGTAGAAAAATACATAAATTCATGTTATTTTGTTTATAAAGGCTTTAAAGGGTTTGAGATTTGGGGGCAGGGGGAGAAGTGGACAAGGAGGAGTATTGTTTTCACTTAATTGCATGTTGACCAAAATTTTAACTGTGAGTAAAATTAAAACGTGCTTTTTCCTGAGTGTTTACCACAATATATACTTAGTAATGTTAGGCATTCTAGAGTATATACCCCACGCTTCTAAGAGGCAGACCAATGGACAGGTCATTTTTACTTGAAGAGACAGTTCTCCCACTATCGTCCTTTAGCACTTGCTTATGCTGACAAATTCGGGTTTAGGACTCAATGATTTCTCTTCTCTTATTCTCTAAGGAGAGAAAATGAATTTTCTTCTTGGACATCTGAGAAATGTATATGGAACCCAATCATTGGGCCTACTTAATGGATGATCATGTCATAGGTCAATTAAAAGAAATACCATGAACGATGGGATTCTTACATATATTGGAAAGATTAAATATATTAATGAGTGAAGTCCACTTAGAAATATGGCAGGATATGATTCCTAGATCAAAGAAAGCAGTGATATCCCACTCACGGCAACCTTATTCTGTTTCTTATTAGTGATGATAACTATGCCAACCCTAAAATGGAAGTAATGTGAGAACACAGTATTGCCTCAGAATTAGAGCCTTAGAATGGTTGCTTCTTGAAAGTAGGAAATCTCATTCTTTGAAAATTCATGAAAAAAAATGTTGAACAAATTTTTTTGGGTTGTTCTGGGTGCTTTTTAGACGCGAATATGGTAGATGATTAAAAAAAAAATGAGCGTACTGTGCTTAAAAAATTAGAACACTATAGCGTAAACTAGAGTTTCTGTGATCCCAGAGGTGACCACTATTCTGAGTTTGATGTGTATTCTTCTAATCCTTTTCTGCTCCCTAATCCCTCTGATGGTGTGTTGTGCCTTTTTGACTACATGTGCAAGTATGATTATGGCAAAAGCATTGATTTTCAGGTGTGGCTTATAGAGTTTGTCTCATTACTTTAAAGTCATAGCTTGTACAATTCATTTTTATAATTCTGTTTAGTATTTCCCCAGGCCTTCCAATACTTAAAAAGAAACACACAACAGGGGAATAACTCCTAAGGCAGCACTCAGATGGCGGGAATTCTACAATCACTTATTAAATTGGCCTCCTGAATCCTGAGCGGATTTAGTAAGATGGAATTTCAAAGGGCATTACAATGTATTGAATACCATTTTACTTAAAAGAAAACTGGAGTTCAGAAAATTAGATCTAGTGGGGCTACTATGGGAAGCCTTCTTTTTCTTCTACCCCTCGTCATCTCCCCCACACCCCTCTCTTAATATCTTGCAGAGAAAGGCAAGAAGAGCCACACATCAAACTAAAGAAGTCATCCAAACCTTTGTTCTTGCTTACCCGACTTCAGCCACTCTACTCTTTTATGATGCTGCTTGGTCTGAGTTATTATTAGGATTTATAAGCGGTCCCATGATAGACTTAGATTTTTTAGGTGTTTATAACTGTCATAAAAATTTAGTGTGGCATGCAAGGTCTCAACCTGGCAGTAAATTTTGCAATAATACTTCTCCATTATTGTAAGTCAGTTGTTTGTCCATCTTCAAGGAGTTGGAAAAGGGTGGAGCAGAACAAGAATTTCATTGTCCTAGGAAAATTTTGTGTCTGGGAGGAAGAAGCTGCTTCGTTTTGTAGGAAGAAAGGGTTTTAAGTGCCATAAGGCCTGGTACCATATGTCAGAGTAGATTAGAACACAGAACAGCCTCTGCAGTTACCAACTTCTTCACTTTGGGCAAATTATTTCTCCACGCTGTCCCTGAAAATCCTTATTTGTGCAATGAGGATAATAATAGTAACAACCTTATAAGGTTTAAGGGAGCATTGAATTAGTTAATATATGGCGAACATTTAGAATAGTGCTAAGCACATAACAGAACTCTGTGTTCCTATTTAATCTTATCTTAGAGAGCTGGCTACATTTTTAAAATTCTTGTCCAGACATACTCACTGATAATGAAGTAGCATTTTGAGGTATCTAGAGGTTAACAGAAAACATAATTATTATAGTCATTATGCATCATGTGTAGTCAAAGAACGACTCTAAGTAGGATCTTTGTATTTTTGCTAGACACAGTGTAGGGATGAGAAATAGAACTCTACGGAATGCCATCAGACTTACCATCAGAAATGGCATGGCATCAGACTTACAGAAAGGGGGATGCAGACAAAGCTGAATCCCAAGTAAGGATGCACTCTGGACTGAGGGTAGCATGTCCGACAAAAAACATGGTTTCAGTCTTGGTTAATTTGAGTCTCAAGAAGATAGTAGTCTCAGATCTGATTTCCCAAAAGGTCTTATCATTTAGGATTAGACGGTTGACTCTAAAGAAAATCTGAAAGTTCTTCTAAACAACTTTCCCCAAAGATAAGAATCCGCTTAAGTGGGTAGACAAGGTATTTTTCCAGGAGACCCTTGCTAGTCTGATGTTTGTAAGAAGCTGCTCTTTGAACTCTGTGATTGTTAAATAATAATCTCTTTTTGAAGATTGTCATAAATTTTAGCATGGCATATAGGAAGAAAACAGGGAATAATCTTTCTATTTTCCTCATTTGAATAGTGGCTGTTTCCTTTTTTTCTCCTTTAAACCAGGAACGGGTGTGTGTGTGTGTGTGTGTGTGTGTGTGTGTGTGTGTGTCTCACTGTTCATAAATGGCACATTCACTTTTGTAGTGAAATCACCAAGTGAGAAGAAGGAGAATTGAAATTTGCTGACTGCCTGTTATCTCCTAGGACTGCACTGGGATGGTTTGATGCTTGTTCGATACTTGAGACATTATTTGAGAGATATTCTTATTCCCACTTAAAAGAAGAGAAAGCCAAGAATCAGATGAGATGAGCTTGCAAAGCATTAAGAAATGGAACCTGGATTTGAAAATAGGTCTGCCTCTAAGGCATGTGCCCTTGCTCATCCTATAGAACTCACGTGAGGTAGACATACCTTTAGGAATTCACAGATTACTACATGTGAAAATAGCCACATAGCATAGATAGGTGGGATTTGTTCCTGATGTTCCCTTAATCCATGCCCTGTCATCATCCTACCCAGTCCTTCACTGTGATACCCATTACTCTTTCAAAAGCTGATTGCCTAAGTCTCCGTTTTCAGGATCATGCTAGGTGACTAGAGCCAGCCTGATGGACCAGTTCATACTAACTCTACTCATCACAGCTTGTACTGATGGATTTCTGGCCCTTCCACCTAGCCTACTCTGCTGCTTCCAGACACCTGCAAGTCCCTGTAACACCAAACATGCCAGCCTGAATTTAAACCTGACATGAGGCAGAGGCAGAAAGAAGCTCTCATGTATTTTTCCATAAACAATTTCCACCTTAGTGGGATTGTGTTTCCTCATGATTCTTCCCAAGACAATGACCAGTTCTTATCTGACACTCTCTGAGATGGAAGACTGGTAGCTTTCATGTTCAGGTGATATTTTGCATCTCTTCTCTTCTCCATGTCCCCCTTTATTGTGTGTTATTTGTGCATAAGCCTGAATCCCAGTAGATGAAAGATATATTTGCAGGCAGGGTCTGGGGATTTTATGAACCTTTGAGTCCTGTCTTTTGGCACCAGTGCCCTGCATGAGAAGCAGAGAAGCAGAGGTTAAAGCCAGGGCATTTCAAGGCCAAAATCCCTGAATTCAAATTCTTACTCTGTTATTTATTACAATGTGATCAAAGGCAGATTATTAAGCATTGCTGAATCTCAGTTTCCTTATAGGTAAAATGGAAAGAATACTAGTTATTGTAAAGGTTCAAGATAACTTATGTAAAACACTTCATACGCTGTGTCAATTCCATCTCAATAAAGGTGAGGAAGAAAACACTTTATACAGGATCTGGCACATAGTAATTTATCACTATTATATGTGGCAAAATTTTAAAATTGTCAGAACCATCAGGCCTGGGGATCAGTGATTTGTAAAGATTGAAGTAGAACATTGAGCAACACATGAAATGCACATGGTGAAATTAATAAGAGCTCCAACTCATGCAACTTTTAATATAGCTTTAATCCTTGAAGGGAACTTATAAAAATCATGTAGATTCTTGATGCAAATTAATCAGTTATCACTATTTAGTTATATTCACAGATAACTATTGAATACTTACTACTTACCAAGTATTATTTATCAGATGAATAATTCTTAAAGGATGCAAGTTAGCAGACATCATCAAAAAAGGTATTTAGAAGGTAATGTCTTTCATTTTATATAAATCCTTCCATTTTTTTATTTAAAAAATTTAATGCTATGTAAATTACATTTAGGAAATAAGAGCTTTTGATCTCATTATAAGATACAAGTTTTCCTCTGAGGAGTCAGAGTTAACTTGCACTCTGTGGTCATCCTGGTAATTCCAAAGTAAATTTTACCACTTGGGGCAATTCTCTTGAGTCCATGTGATGTGAGTTATAGGGTAATATTACATAGATTTGAATATATGGTATGTCCATTGCAACTTACAATGTGTGCTGCAAGAACTCAGAGATTTCTGTCTACTTTGTACACTCCTGAATCTTCAGCACCTAGACCAGTTCCTGATATACATTGATAATGAAATTTTTTGCTACTACATACTAGATTTTGTGCTAGATTCTATTAACATAGAGGAGAAATGGCTCCTGCTAAGATCGTACTCACCATAAACTGGAAGAGAAAGTAAGGTGAGTCCATTGAAATGAAGAGAAAGATATATGCTTGATGAGGAATATTGGCAATTCTGCTTCTGTAATTTAGAGGTAGAAAATTTAGGTTTTTCAAGTTAGTTGGAATTTTCCAGATGAGCTTAAATTGAAGTTGGAAGAAGTATAGGCAAAGGGACCGTCCAGAATGATTGAATTTATGGAAATCCACAGCACTGTCACTATTTTCAAATAATTTGAAATGATCACAGCTCATGGTATTGAAGAAGAATAGCAAGGAGTAAGTAGGAGATGAGGGTGGTAGCCAGACTGTGGAAAGTCTTTGTGCCATTAAGGCGCAAACTCTTATGCTGTGGGCAAAGGGGAACCATTTAATGTAAAGTTATCAAAAGGGAGTAACATAGTGTTTGTCTCTTAAGAAGATCAATCCAGCAACAGTATGAGGATTTGTTGTATGGTCAAAGACTGATGGAAATGGCAAATGTTCTATAATTTAGGTAGAAACAATGGAAGTATTAACTAAGGCAGGATAGTGGTGGCAGCTTGGAGAGATTTTAAAGGCTAAAGTAAAAAGAACCTATTGACATGAACGAGGCAAGCAAAGAAGGAAAGGTCAAGGTTTCTTACTTGGGTAAAGGGTGGATGCTCAATAATCAAAAATGTAAAATTCAGTTTTGAAAAATCGGATTTTCATGTGGAGCTATCCATTAGGTAGTTATTGCATATATGGGTTTGTAGCTCTGAAGAAAAATTTGGGTGGTAATATATCTGCTATCTTCAGGGTTTATAAAATCATCCAGAAAAGTTATTAAAAATCAGAAAAATTATGAGACCTCTAAAGAATTCTAAAGAGTTCTCTGAGCAGTTGTCCTAATGAAGAGGATTCCGGTGGACAAGCCCTGCCCACTAGCCCAGAGCAGCTCCTTCGGCTCACGTTCTAAAGAGATGAAAGGAGATATTTACATTAAGATAACTTAAAAAAAAAAAGTAAAAGAAAAGGAAAAGAAGAAGAAGATGAAGAAGAAGAAGAAGAAAAGAAGAAGGAGAGGAGAAGGTATGAGCCACAACTTCAGATTTACCAATGAAAAGAGAAGTCTCCAAACTTGGATGTGTAGACACAATCCACTGTGCAAGATGACCCATTGAAAGATGAGAAGAAAATGCTACAGCTTCCATGTATGTTTGTTGTCCACATAAATAGTATGAGTGAAGTTAATCTTTACTATATTTAATAACAGATTAAAGTAGCACTCACTCTCTCCATGTTTGAGAGCACCAGGTGTCATCTAAGGGTCCCTAGAAGAAGGCTGATAATTCTGTAAGGTGAAATGGTCAGTGGAGTCACCTTCAACTCCTCTGTGTATTTTACCCATAATATGGTATATTCTGGTTTATGTAGGGCCAGGGATGTGAATTTATAGATCGTGTTATCAGATTTTACTAAAAACAAAGCAAAACAAAACAAAAACTCTCCTAAAATGGACAAGTGGCTCACAAATTTTCTGGCAAAGAAATAACACTGATTGAAGATAGTATCCTTAATGCAAGCACAGATGAATATGGGGAACATATAAAGCTGACCCTTCCAATCACAAAATAAACTCTTTCTGTGAGCTGAAAATAATGAAGATGTATTTGGATCTTCCAATATTCTTCCAAATGAATAAAAAATATTTTTAAAACCACTTGAAATGTGAGTTTATCCCCCACTATCTTAACAATTGACCTAAAATGGAACAGATGCACTGAGATATCAGCTAATGATCTTTAAATATAATGTTTATTTTATCTCATTCTTATACATTTATATTTCAAGCATATATTTTCATCTATTCAGAGAATATGAGGTAATATAATTGATAAATGAAGTACATATATAGAAGGTTGGTTTGATATTTGAGGTTTTTTTTAAAGGTAGAAATGAACAACCGATGAGATTTGGAGAGCAGTGAGGTATGGAGGGGAAGGATTTTTGAGCAGAATTAAGGAGAGTCAAAATGGATGTCCATTGTTTCTATCCTCTTCCACATAAGCTGAGAAAGGGGTTCCCTGTATTTCTCTGTGTAATGCATCCCTTTAAAGAAAGCCACAATTTCCTCATCATACTATTGATTGCATTATTGAAATTAAATCTCTGAGCCATAACAGGGCACAGAAGCAAGAGGAGGAGAAATTTTAGCAATGTGATGATTTTATTAAATGTTTGAGAGCCTCAGCGCCAGAAATTACAAGTGCAATCATCGGTCCTAGTTTCACAGACCATTAAGCAAACAACCTGTTTCTGTTTGGTCTATTTTATTTGATTCAGGTAGCATAAAAGACTTTCATAACAAGAAATCCATGAAGAAAAGTTTACTTATCAATATGCTTCCATTTAATCATGCAAACATCCATATAAGTAATATAGCTATATATTGCAAGTTGTGGCACTGACACCGGAATATTGGCCATCCTTCAGATTCATGAATTTTTCCACAGCCATCAGTTGGTTCTGGGGGAACCAACTTCAGTGAACTCTCTCTTCAACTCTCACTTCAGAGAGTACAGTCTTCACTAGAAATCTCAGCTAAAGGTTTATAGAAGTAAATCCAACATGGAGACTGCTGATACTTGATTTGCTTTGATGGATTACAATTCCCAGAATGTCAAGAGCTAAAGGAAAAATAATAACAGTGCATTCAGTACAACCAATAGTTAGACTTTCAATGACGGTTATGTGCATTTACTAATATCTAAGAATTAGAAGACATTGATAAATGAAATTGACAAAGTTTAAAGACAAAAACTTTGAATATAATAAATTTAGGTTTCTTTTCAGGAAACAAGTATTTTTTTACAACTTGGGGGAAAAATCATACAAACCCTACAAATCTGGAGATATAAATGAGTAGCATTTGTCTGGTAGATAAAATATTACAAGAATTATTATTTGGCATCTGAGATTCTTGATGAGCAAAGGACAGGTATGCCCCAATTTGAAGAAGAATATGGCAGTGATGAGGGTAACGGTAGAGGGGATTAAGGAGCTGAACAATGCTAATAAAAAACACAGTGTAAAAATATTAAGAAGCCATCTTCATGGACTTGTTTTATTTTATTTAAAGATTTTATTTATTTGACAGTGAAAGAGAGCACACGTTCACAACCCGGGGTAGCTGCAGAGGGAGAGGGAGAAGCAGGCTCCCTGCTGAGCAAGGAGCCCAACGCAGGGCTTGATCCCAGGACCCTGGGATCATGACCTGAGCCGAAGGCAGATACTTAACAGACTGACCCACGCAGGTGCCCCACGGATCCATTTTAATTACCTCTCACCAGTGACACAGGCAAGTAGTTACAGGAAAAATTTCACAGTCATTGCAGGGATTCAAAGTTTTATCTAACCATAGTACTTCTTAACTTGTTCCCAGGTTGACCCAAGAAGTTGAGGTAAACAATCTCTCTCCCAGAAATAAATAGTAAACCTACAATTTGTACCTAATTTTTCCTGGGATCCAAGTTCTCTGGGTGGGTCCAACAATGAATAATGAAGATCAAAAGAAATGATCATTCAGCACCGGACCAAGTATGGGATTTAAAATTACGAAGGCTTATTTGCACCAAGGGGAAGAAGAACGGCTTGTTGAATTAGAAACACTTTGAGGAAACTAATGAGGTGATAGGGAAGGAAGAAAGAGTAAGAGTAAGGAAACTGTAATCTTATGATTAGAGGAGGGTTTCGAAAGCAAGAGAAGGGGCGTCTACAGCTCAGCAAAAACTGCCCATGGAGAGGCTCCAGATGGAACACATACTTGGCATTTTATCTAAGCAGGACTTCATGTGCATCTGGGGGCAGTTTTCTGAGTCTATTGCAAAATTTGCTTTATGTACAAATTTGTTGTAATCATAAATAGCAATCAGTTTCATCTTCTATGTATATTAAATGATTTTTTTAGTGATAATTGGGTGAGATTTTCTTTGGGATTGAAAGAGGACTGTTTTGCTCTTTATCTGTGTTACTGCTGCATACCCCTACCAAGTCCCTAGGCTGAATGCAATATATTAAAACAAAACCACCTGCACTTTTGGCCTCCTTACTTCATGCTGAGTCACTGACTCATTCTCCTTTTGTTGGCTTTTGATCCCAGGTGTAAGTCCAAGCCTCTGGTCCCCCCTTGCTTACTCATCTTTCTTAAGGCTAGACTTTTCATCTTCTTGACATTTATGCCTCCTCTTCTTCTGCCTTCTGTTCTCACCAGCATAAGGGATCTTCTGGAAGGTTTCCAGTTTCCTTAGCTTTCCTCCCTCTCACACTTCTCTTGATGCTGCAGCTAATACTTGCATGTCTTGGACCCATTTCATTTGATCTTTCCTTTAGATGGTATAGTCAGAGAAGTCTCCTTACACTAAGTTCTCATGAGCCAGTTCTTCTTGCACTTTCTTTGGTATCTATATCAATACAAAACTTTCTTCTGAGACATCACTGAAGCTTTTATCTTTGAGCATACTCCAGAAGTCACATCTTAAGGACTACCGGGATTGGCAGGCGATTCTCTTAACTAGACACTTAAGAAACCGCCTCCAGTTTGCTGAAAATGGAACATATCACGCAATTAGGATTTACGGATGGAACTCAGTGTCAGGAAGCAGGTGGGTAGGGGAAGGAGAAGAGGGGTACGAAGTGTTGTTTGTCTTTTGTGGATGACCAAGAAAAAAAGAAAAAAAAAAAACTGCCACCATTCTGACAGTCATTGTATAAGTACATACAAAAATAACCAACTGGGATATATCCAATTGCAAGCTCCTCCCACCTCTGGATATTTTGTCTTAAATCTGCCACCTCTCTGCTTATGAGCATAAAACAGTAATAACAGTGACAAAGGCTACTAGGCATAAATCCTCCCAGAAAGCAAACAACTTATATATTCTTGATGCAACAGCAACAAGGGGAGGGAGGGAGGCAACAAAAGAAGGTTTAGTGTAGAGTAAGAGTAACGGCCAATAATGACAGGAGGCAGAGAGGACTTGGCCTCTTATCTGTCAGTCCGAAGACTGCTCTTAATGATACATAGAGCAGTTCCTGGACTTGGTGGTAGAGAACACACACCTCTGCGAATCAAAGCAGAACCTAATTGTGAATGAAGCCCAGGGGATTTTTCCCGCATGACCTGGTCCCATGATGATTGTCTGTGGCTGCCTCTCACTACCTCGGAAGACTTCGGGGAGCCAGCTGCATAATAAGGGCTTTTGGGCCTCCAAAAAAGTATAAGATACTTGGCACCTGTACACTTACATCTTCCTGTAACAATGTATTTTATTGTTTGGAGAAAGAAGAAGTAAATCCATATGAAGCAAAAGTGATGAAAGCTTTTACTGATTTTTATGGTTATATGTGAAGATACATTTGGCACTTTCCATTCCTGAAAGGGTTTTTTTTTTTTTTTTTGAATGGTAGTAATGGTCTCCCCCGTTTCTCCTTCTCACATTCACTCTGAAGAACAGAAGATAAACACAGGGTGACCACTCTGTTCTTGGGAGAAGAAACTTTTCTTCACATCAGGTGATGAAAGAGGGATGTGCTACCCGCTCATTTTCCATTATCTCTTCCCATGATGGCTATTTCCAAGTGATCTTATAAGAAGCCCAGATAGGCCATGTGCCAATGCCAAGCACCTAGCAACTCAAATCGAATCTGGCCAACCTTGGAAGGATTTTTGGATTAGACTGTTGAAACATCATCAAAAACTAAGGCTTCTATTTACTCTTACCCTATTTCTGTTTCTAGTTGGGGTGGGGGAGTCCACACAACAAACCCAGGACGGCAACATGGCTACACAAAAACCAACAGCCCTCCCTCCGCCCCCACCAATTCCACTCCAAGCTTCAAATCCAAGAATGTTTTCTAGAGTCAAAGGGAAGTACCTGCTGCTTAGACTTACTGCAGTGTCTGGGCGTAAGAGGTATAAATGAAGAAGTTATTAACCCACCAGTTTTCTGATGTTAGTGGGCTAAAAGGCAGGTTCTTGGTGCTATAATTCTAATACAAGTGGTGAGTGGCGGTGGCGGTTGTGTGTGCGCACACGTGCATGTGGGGTGTGTGTGTGTGTGTGTGTGTGTGTGTGTGAATATTTATTACAAACTTATTCTTCACCTAGGAAGTTCTTGGCAGGAATTTAAAATGTAAGGGTTATAAACTAATAAATGTGCTTTGAACAGTGCCAGGCTTACAGTCAAGAGAGGGCAGTACGTGGCACTATTAAGGATAACAAGAAGAATTCTCTGATGGGAACTGTAATAAATGTAGTAGCATGCTGTAATAAAGACCACTAGAAAATGGATGAGGTATAACAAAATTATTCATAAAGAGAAATGGAAAAGGATGCCATGCTGAGTGGTTACATGCAGTTATAGAGACACTAACAAGGTTATCACGAGAAGCTGAGTGCTAGTACGTTCACATATGTTTTCTAACTAGCACAAAGAGAGACTGTTTTTATCTTGAAGAACAGGAGAGCCTGGAGTTAGAGGTGTGCTAAATCTTGCTACTGATTTTTAATAATTCAGAGCCAAATAGCAATAATGGTTCATGTAGGTCAGTTTAATGAACAAAGCAACCTCACTTCAGGTTGTTTGATGGAAGGTTCTCTGCCGAGTCGCTAACTGGTATACTTTACAGCTATCTCCAGGGTTCTTTTTGATATGATATTATCCTCCTCACACACTGAGCTTTCTATACACCAAAATATAATGTGATGCCACGAGCGAGGATGAAAACACTAAAAGAATTTTCAAATGAGCCCATGAGCTCTTGCTCGGAAGCCACAGTAATGCTAGAAAAACAGAGGCAGCTGCCCTGCTCACATCCCTTTCAAAGAAAGTTTTCTAGGAACCACAGTAATTCAAAGAGTTGGCTAGGAAGTCTTCCGACAGTCCTTGGAACTGAGAAGAGAAGTTCACCCACAGTATTTTCGTTATCTGATGCTAACCACCACAAAACAGCAACGGACCGAAGCAATATTAGACTGATTACAACCTGTTCGTTCAATACAATGAAAAGTAATCATTTTATTGACTTGCAGGACATGTGGGATCCTCTAGCCCTGTGAATTTCCTTCCATGATAAATTTAAATAGTGCTGTTACGGCAATGTGATTTAAATTTAACCTGTGGAAAGATGTTTTAACCTAGAGATTGGAGGCGTTTAGATTTTTGAGACCAAAATCCTATCAAGACATGGCTAGGAGTATCAGCAGCAATGTCTCAAGTCAATAAAAAAAATCATTAAAAGTATTTTTCCTACTGAATTTGGCCCTTGGGGATTTTTCTTAGAGATTCCATTTTATCAAAGCCCTGAGTCAACTCTATATAAAGGGAAACCAGAAAACCCACCAACGTTAGAATTCCGCAGTTTGGCCACACAACCTTCTTAACTGACCTGAGGCTCATAGAATGAAGACTTGTCTCAGTTTTTTCTCCTCAGAGGCCTAACGTGGTATTTGGTGTGCTAGTTAGCAGCTAACATAAAGGCTGGGCAATGTTGAGTTTTTCAGTGTATTAGCTCTCAGAATATTTCCCCTTCATTCTCTGCTCTTCTCAGTGTACACTCTCTAGGTGTACGCTTAAACCCATTTTGGAAACCCTTGGAAAGTAAAGGCACAGATAGCAAAACCTAGATTTCCTCTGACCATGCCCTCCCCACCCTCCTGAACTGGGTGTGGAGAGGGCAACCTCGAGAACTAGCTCCACCTAGATGTCACGCCATGCCAGGCAATATTCAGTTACACTCCTCTTGCCAGAGGTTCCTAATGAGTTTGTGGTATATTCCATTCCTCTCAAGTGCCACTTGCCCTGAAATTATTTAGTAGGGCTCCAGGCCTGGAACAGACGCAAGGTTCTTCCTCTCAGGTTATAAATGCTATCATTGTGTGTGCACTGGTCCCCCATGGTAAGCCACCTGCCCAGGGAGGGTTGTGTTTCTCAGAGTTTTCACACTGGAGGTTTGCTGGAGCTGAAGCATTTATGAATGGAAAGATTGAGGGCAGGGGGCTGGGTATGGGCTTCAAACTGAGAAACTGAGTACTTATTTCTTAACTCAGAAAAACAAACCATCCTCCGTTCGCCAAGAAGAGCTCTGCACATGGAGGGAGCAGGTGAGAACTTTCATGGTGAGAGTCAGGAAGGATTAAATGCTCCCCCCATCTCACTAATTAAAACAATCTTGTACAGTTGCAAAACTTATAGTAGGCAAGCAATCACCTACTTCATCTAGTTTGAGCCTCATACTAGTATAGAGTATGTATTGTCAAGCCCATTTTATCGATGGGAAAACCAAGGCTTATAAACTATGAGGTTTGCCACTCAGATCCTAACAGGGCCTGCTGAAGGCAACTGAGGCCTTCTCTCTCTAAGTTCCTTGATTTCTGCCTCAAAAATGTCCATGGGTCCTTTGTCAGATATTAACCCTTCTACCTAGTTCTTCTCATAGTGACCACGGGAAGCAGGAAGCAGAGATCTCATGGCTGAAGACAGAGGCAGGTGGACTTGGAGGAAACTACGAGAGATTTATGCCCTGACATCAAACCATGGAGGAGGGACTGGGCAGATTTGCAGGCCCAGGAAACTAGTGCCCTGGGGCCTCAGGGAAGAAATGAATAGTAAATGTTCCTAATAGAGGAGAGAGGAAGGGAGCTTGGATAAACTCTAAAGACCAACTTCTCCTTCCCAAGCTTGCCTTGGGGAGCAATACAACGGAAAGCGATTAGTACAGGCCTTAACGCTTTGTATGTGAGAGTGACTAACGTTTATTGAGGGGAGACGAATGCAAGCAGAGCCTTTCTGTCCAAGGAGGGACTAAAATTCTGCTTCTATAGCTTCCTGATTCCCTGTTTCCCCTGGTCACCCCTAGTAGTAAAAAGCCTGGAACAATGGCTCCTGGCAAGAATGTGTTAAAGAAACAAGCATTACAGAATGAAGGAAAAATGAGAAATACCAGGAAATGTTTCAAAGACACTGTATCATTGTTACTAGGGGGAAGTGTCACACGTAACTTCAGACTAACTGTTTATGTGGTGGAAAATCAATTTTGAAAAATGTAAGCAGTGGCCACAGTGGGGCCCTAGCTAGGATTTGAAATAAACCTCCCTTAAGTAGGACATAATTATTTTCTTTGGTTTCTAAAATAGTGGCTTTCATAAGCAATAAAAATATTTATTTAATGCTACCGACCCTAACCTGTGTATCAGATCGAACCTGCAATCCCAGGCATTCAATCCTGGCACTGGCTCAGGGACAGGTGGGTGA